>NW_028288776.1:2656600-2807737 GCF_059628265.1 Tinamus guttatus
AATTTGTTGCTAATGTATTTTGAAACATTCTTACTGTCCTTAATTGTGCTGTCCATTGATTTCTCGTTGGTTTTAGCCTCTAGCATTCTTGCAATCAGCTGGCTCCTAATTTATATTAATTACTACCTGTCTTCCCTGTATGCTTCTAGTACTTTTTTATATACTTGCATTTACTTTTCCTCTTTTTCCTCCAAATCATTGATCATCGGTTTTGTGGCATTTAATATAACATTCTTAAACCCATAAAAATTATCCTATCTTCAGATTTAAAAAGTGGTTTCAATCCTAATATGTTCTACTCTCATTAGCATTATCAGCCTGAAGATAGTTTTCATTTGTAGCATTCAACTCCTGGACAATATTATAGTCTGTGTCTTTGTATAATAAGTAAACGTTTTGGAATAAGCATTCTGTAAATCATTTTTATAAAGGTCTGTAGATATGATCAGCAGTATTTCAAAATGACTGAAGTTTTCAGCAGTCAGATGTGGATGAGTAGTATTCTTCAGAAAAGCATTATTCGTTTTGTTGTCTGTCAGTTTTTCCTACTTAAATAATTCAATGATTGTCTTCACAAAAACCTGAACCTACTTCCCATTTAAACCCTCCTGATTGAGATAAGCTAAAAATCCTTAAGGAGTTATGCTGTCACAGGTTGGGACTAGCATATGTTTTAGAAAAGGTCAATGCATGAAGGAACAGGATATTCCTTACATAAAATATGAAATTCACAGAGAATTTTTAATACCCCTTTTTCTCCAAAAGGGCAGTCCAGTGGCATTTTTCATAAAACACTGCAGAAAGGCACGTGGTCTCTCACTCATTGCTAAGATACTTAAGGCCCTTTTCAGAGCTGCTACTTAGCTATGATGACTGGTTGGGTAAATCCGGCAGCAGCATCACCCTAAAAAAAATGTGCAGCTGGACATGACACATCAAGAAAATGTAATACAAGGTAAAAAAAAAGGCTGTGAAAAGATATTTTGAAAAAAAAAAAACTTTAATTGAAAAAAAAAGTTGAAATTGGACAGCTTTTCCAAAAATATTTTAAGCAGTAAGTTAACTCTCGTTTCTTAATTGATTGATCAATTAATTGATATTCTTTAGGGAAAAATAATACAAAACGCTTCATTAGAAAAATCCCAGCCAATTACAAATTTTCTTGCATAAGAGGTTTTTTGCTCTCAGTAAAGGTTTACCTTTGGTTTATCTCCAGCAATTTATTCACCAAACTCCATCTCCTGTATGCCATTTTTATGCACTTACGTTACGTGGGCTTTAGAGAGTGAAGTCAGTAATATTGCTGTAGTCCCAACCTTGAGCTGTGTTTGGTAGCTATGTAGTAAAGCCCCATTAGCTTCTAGTTCTTTTTGTTCTTCACTCTACCTATCAAATATCCCTAAGTAGAACATTTTATTAACACCAAGATCATTGCCTATTTCAGTTTATAAAAGTTTAAAATAGAACTATTGAGAAGTTTTTGCTGTGATTTCTTCTTAGTATCTATGTAGAAATATATATTTTTCTTAGAAAAACTAAAAAACACACAAAAACTCAAGTTTGTTTCTGCACCTACCATTTTGCTTTGATATTTCTTAGAAAAAAAACTCTTGCACAGTGAGATGTTAATGTATTTCTTGATGAAGAGGACGCTAAAGAACAAAAAATTGGAGAACTATGAGGGAACATGCATTTGTGGGAGGGAAGTCTTCCATGCTTGTAAGCTGTTCTTCACTTTATGTCTGTTAGTCCTGTACTGGAGTAAAGCTGCATTACCTTAATAATCAATAACACAGCAGGAGGTCCTAATGGATAGGAGACACCTGAAGCTGATCTCCAGCTGAAGTGGCAGAAAAGCATCTTTGGCCTGCAGACTAATTGAAGTAACATAAAACTGGAAGGTAAAGGGTAGCAGAATGGATTAGCAGTAACATGCCAGCTTATAAGCAATAAGTCTTTCCTTTCTACATGAGTGTGTCTTTCAGGAAAAAGGAGGATCTTACATTGAAGGATAAATTTACGTGTGGAATCCCTAGGTCTTAAGTAATGGTGAAAGGTAGCACGGTGATGGAAACACAAATGCATTCTTAAAAAAGCTTAAAAATACCTTTTTTTCCCCCTCCTCTCTCTCCTTTTTCTTTGTCCGTTCTTTCTTCAGTATGCCTTGGGAGAAAAACATCATAGAATTTAAACACAGGAAGCTAATATAAAAATCCTTTCAGGCAAAGAAACAGTGCATCTGTCTTTACATTGTTTCTATTCATGGCTGGCTAGTTTTACATCTTCTGATCAGTGACTGGCACTGCGTCCAGTAAAGCAGTTACTTCTGAGAGCAGCAGAGGAGTGTCGGGAGGTCCTGCATTATTGATTTTCTGCTTGTACATTCTCGTTGCTCTGTCAATCACGGGCTGAAATGCAAGATGGCAGTCAATAAGCAAAAGGACTGAGCTCCCACAGATACAGCAAAAATAATTCAGAAGCTTCAGACACGCACAGAAAACACCAAATTCCTTAAGAACAAAGAACAGTGGCACAGTCTAGGTAATTTTTAACCCTCATTTTTGGCTAAAGTTGATTGAACTTGTTGGTTAAAAGATACATATGAAAATTTGCCAAATCCCATGTGCAAAGCATATTAGGTTGAATAGAAAGCTCAAAGATTATGTGGAAAATGGTTCTCCTGTCAGGGCACATTGTCCAAAAAAGGTTCCCATATAGAGTGGTTAAATGGGTGATTTTTTCCTTCTCAGTCCCTTCACTGCAGCCAGGTATTCAAGTGGATCATCATTCAAGTTAGGCTAATGGAAGATATTTTTTCTTATGTTTTAGCATCTTCTCCTCCAACAGGCAACAAGATACAGTGGTGATGATATCTGCTGAGTGAATTCTGTTAAAAAGAAATGAAAAATAATTCCTAGCATTACAAAATGAAAACTAGTAACGTTTGAAATTTGGTAGCTTCTACTTTTTCCTGTGTCAGTAACTAGTCCTGTGCTTGGTTAAAAGCTGCTTGCAGAGGATATGGAGTTTCCCTTTGATAACTGTTAGCGAGAATCCCAACTTGATGTGCTTAAGGGCGTTCTTCAGCGAACTCCAAATTCATATATTAAAATTTGTGAAAAACAGCAGGGAGGCTTCACTAGGAAGGTCTTGAACTGATGGTACTGACTGTTGATACAGACAGAAGAGCTGCCCTAGGGGTGATAATGACAGTTGCTGTCACATAACTTTATGACCCTTGATAATATTTATACTTTGCATGATAAATGCAAGGGCAATCAAATAACTTGCTTTAGGATGTGTGCAGATCACCCCAGGGATTAAGAGAAAGTATTTTCCCCTGCAGTAAACATAGGAGATCTGGGATATCTTTCTTTCATGCAGCCAACCCTGTGTCATTCAGTGATGGGGCAGGAAAGGGGTCCAGGGTACTCCAGAGAATGGAAAAATGCAGAGAGCGGCAGCACTGGAAAATAAATCCTAAGAGACTTGGCATGAACCTTCTGCCTCCCCGTCACTGAATTCAGTTTGGTACCTGAAGAGCCATTCGGAATCTTTCTAAAGTATTTATTAGCAGGATTTTAGCCAAACTTGAGCTGACCTGGTGCGTTTGGTCTGGTAATCGCCCCTGAACATGGACACTGCTGGTTTCTGAACGGCTCCCATCTCACTGCGGTCCCATTGGGCTGGGGCTACTGAGCTGCAGCTCAGGCCTGGTTTGTGTGTGCACCATTGCTGTGTGGGCAGTGATTGCCACCAGCTCCCTTCAGGGTAGTCCGCTGAGCAGCAAAAATGAAATTCAGGGTGCAAACTGCCAAAAACTTTTATTTATTTGTTTATTCTTTCACAATTCCGTTCTTGCTCAGTAACACTGAGGATTCCTGTTTTCTTGTGGAGGCAGTACTCGCTGCTGAGGTTGGAAAGTGTTTTGCACTATGAGAGTTATTTTTTGTGCATTACTTGCATTTTTCCCATCAAAATCATAGAAACTGAATCTCATTTACTCCATTCTCTTCCCTTCGGCTCTCTGTGTGAGTAAGGTGAGCATGTTGTGGATCTGGAGAATCACAGTTAAATTCAGTATGCAATAAATCTTGTTCTTTAGCAACTTCTCTACTGTGAGAGAAGGTACAACATAGTTTTGTAGACTTCTATCGTTACATATTGCTTCTAGATTTCTTACAGTAAAGCTTAGCATCTGTTTTGTGATTTGATGAATGGCTTTGATCTGTTATTTTAATTGCTTCCTAGTAAGACACTAATGACCTTTTTGTTCTACTAAATATTGTTTTGCTTAGTCGTAAATTAAATTTAACTAAACACTTGTAGCTCTATTACTTGCTTCTGTTTGATGACTGGTCAGGCAATGTGCTAACTCCATATGCAAACACTTCTGGAATCATCATATCTTCGGCTGCATTAGGGGAAAAAGTCCTGTTAATGTCCTAAATAAATAATACACCATATGGATAGACTTCATTTTCATATAATTAAGAGGTACGTGACTGGGATTCAGTTACTGGATAAAAAGAGTTATATCCATGTCCTATCACTTATTAGTTTCTTTAAAAATAGACGATTTAAACATTTTTTTGCCTTTTAGTAAAGTTACTGAATAGGGAGGAGCTAATCCAAAAGTTTTCATGTTATCTTTGTCTGACTAGGTCCCAAGTAGCAAACTGAATTAAGTGTTTTTTTTTTTTTTTTTAACTGTTGACTTTGTTTCATGTAATAATAATAATAATGAAATGAGACAAGGTAAAAAGATAAGGCCAAGTCTGAATGAATAAAGAAACCTCCAGAACAGATTCTGAACAGATGAACTAGTGAGAACCATTTGTCATGATTTGTAGTACGGTTGTGGACAAAGATTCTCTTAGGGCTGTTGTGGAAGAGAGATTCATCCAGGGTTTTGCATAACGAGTTCGGAAGGCACCTGGCAGCACCCGCTTCCGCATCGTCATCTCGCAGTACTACTGCTTTGCTCAAAGCTGCAGTGAAATTGTGGAGGCCCTTTAGCAATGGAGACTCACAGATTTTACTGTTTGTAATATGTTTTGTTCTATCTCATATTAATAATCCGCCCAGATGTCCAGTTTAGGGTGCTGTTTGATGATAAGTTTAAACAGATCCAAGTCTGGGCAGCATATGCTACCCTCATTCCCAGTTGTAGGTTTTTGTCTCTTCTGCTTGTTATCACACAGTGATGAGTGAGTTGGACTGGTAAAATATCTGACTAAAAACTATCTCCGCATGCAGGGACATACTCAGTTATACAAATTTTTAGATCTAACATGTTTCATTGCCTGATGGGCACTGATGTAGGTTTATTCATTTGGCAGTGGGCCACAGATCAATTTAAATTGAACATCAAACCACACCCTTAAAATCTGAAAAGCCGAAGTAACGTGAGCTACACAGGGAGAGGGTCTTCTCTTTGAGAATTCCCATCGATAACAGGTCTCTTGAAAGACTGCATTAACAGGGTTAGTTGCCCTTCAGTACAAGTGCGGACCGCAGTTTTGCTCCAAGAAGATTAATCAGAGGTTCAGGAGGCATTAGCAACATCCGAGAAGGGCAGTTCATCCAAGAACAATTCAGAAGCTTTGACTTTGGCCTAGAGGGTTCTTGTGGAATGAAACAGGCTTGCTGACAATGTATCAGGGAGCATAAAATCCCCTGTTGGTGGAGAAAAATGGTGCAAGACTAAAAAGGTGCTAGGTTAGCACAAGGATATCCTGTGGTTTCCTTGGTGCCAAGGGCAAAAAAGAGATCTTGAGCAATAACATCAGCATTCACCTGCCATGGCTGCTTTTCCTAGTAAGTCTTGCATAAAACTGCCCAGTTTCACAATTTTCATTAGTCTCAAGGGGAGGAGAGTTTTTTGAGTAGATTAACTGCTGTTGTAGTTTCTGTCTGACAGAACTGGCTGTATTGTACCTAACTCAATTTGAAATTCTCGTTTATTATATAACCTCTTCTACCAGTTTGTTCTCCCTTTTGAGTCTCTACTTTCACCTTGCATTTACTGCCTCGCTTCACAGGAATGGCAGCGACTCTTTTTATTGAAGAGTAAATGGCTGGCATTTCTCCTTGAAAAATGTGTCATGTTTATCTGCGATAGCCTCTACGATACTTATAGAGACTATGAACTCAGCCAAATTCTCTTATTTTTCAGCTGTATTAAAACAAAACAAGACCCATAAGCTATACTATGTATAGAAATATATAGCAAGACCAAATATGGGCTTTCGTCTATAGCAAGACCAAAAATGGGCCTTCACTGTGGGCTGTTTATTTTGCAGACTTCACAGCAGAAGTTGTCACATGGACTGAAAGGTGAGTAGCAGCCTCAGAGGAAGCCGCTTTGTCTCAGGGAGCTACAGGGCTACCTGCTCAGTGAGGTTGCCAGAGGAGGTGTCGCTCAGGAAGTTGTTCACAGAGAAAATATCTGAATCAGCATTCTCTAGAGATCTCCAAAACAGCTATTGCCAAAGAGGAAAAATAGGTTAATGCTGCAGCATTGCAAAAGACGTAGCGTGAGCTGATATCTGAGGAGGAGGTGCTAAGAATGGTAAATGCAGACACCACTAATGTTGCTCCAGGGAGAAAATAAGAGTTAAGTACAAACCCGTACAGGCTGAAAGTGAGAAAACATTCAGCTCTGTTCAGTAGCTAAGAGAATGAATGCAATGTATAGATATTCTGATCAAGTTGCAGTTTAGGGAAGGAGATTATTTAATGGGAAAAAGAGAGGGCTAAAAGACTGAATATTTGGCTAAATATTCCAACTATCATGATTTGTTTCGAGGGCTAGAAACAGTAAAAATCTCTCATGATGCTAGAAGGCTATTTTTACATGGCTGGTGAAGTTTAAAGCAAGTTACTTGGTGACACTATAATTTAAAATAAATTTCTTCCTTTTTTTGCTGTTTTTCAGACTTACTTTCCCTTTGCCTTAATTGTCATTCAATTATAGTTGTCACAGTGCATACTTCTGTATGTATTTTTAGAGTTTTCTCTGTGTTTTTATTTATTCATTTTTATCTGTGGATTTTATTCCAGTCATGGAGTTCATTCCTGCTCTCTTGCTAATCTTGCCTTTATCGTGCTCTGTTATCTTTGTCCTTAGCTCTTGCTTTATTTTGAATTATTTCCCATCAAAAACCAGGCATATTCTGTTCTCCTATGTTCTTACCATCAGCCCTCTTCTGTCTTCCCGATCACCACTCTAGTTTTTGCTTAGATTACAAGTCCAAACCCACTGAACGTGATGTTTGTAGCACTTTACTTAAGCTGCTGTCTGGTAATTCAGCCTGGATGCAATCCTGAACACCTCCAGTTTGGTTTCCAGTCCTTTTGCTTCACTGAAATTGCATGTGTTAAAATCTTAAATGACTTTTGTGGTGTCTCAGAGTCTTTTGCTCTTGCCTCAATCTTAGCTACTTATGACATTTAGAGTCATTCATCTGCAAATCTTGTGTTGGACTTGCTTCCCGACTGTCTCCTCCCTGGCCAATCCTTCAGTGTAACTGTAGGTTGGCTCTTTTCCTCTCATCCATGGGACTATCATCAGTTACATTTACACTACTTTGACAATTCACGTTTTGCACAGAGTGTAGAATGAGAGGAGTCTTGGAATCTGCTGTGTTGTGCAGTATAGTGTCACTCACTAAATTCTGTCCCGATTCACCTCTTTTCTTCTAGATCTTATGCATCCGATCTGTCATCCAGACACCAGTGACTTTCAGATTTAATACTTTCTTCCTGATCGATGTCCTTTGGTGCTCTCCTAGCTCTATGTTACAGCTTGTTCCTCTGACACTCCTGCCTAGTCTTGCATGTGGTGCTGTTTTTCTTAAATGTTATATTGGATAGTTGAGGCAGGAATTACATTGTTGGCATGGGAGAAGCACAACAGGAGCCTGATTAGAGCACCTCAGCACTCCTGCGATGTAAAAGTGAAATAAGCATTACAAAAAGAGAGTGAAGTATTACCTAGATGCAGCTGACTCACTAGGAGGGGTTCTGAGGCCTCATGAGTTGAAACAGCTTTTGTCTCTCCCAGTTTGTCTTCAGGTGTTTGGCAGTTGGCGACTGGGCAGCTGAGAGAAATCTGGTCCATCTCCTCAGAGGAGAAAAAGGGAAAGAGGAGCTTTCGTGAGTCCATATGCAACTAGCAAAGCTCCTCAGGGTGGTAATGCCTCCTCTGCACCAGCAAAGGTTCTCTTCATTTGCTGCAGCCATTTCTCCATCTCTTTCCAAGGGCAGTTCCTTTGGCTTTTGTTAGCTCTTTTCTGGCCAGGAAATCTAAAACATCAGGTAAAAGATACCCTTTTTCTCATGTTTGAGGAGAGGGTTGATATGAAGCTGATAGCCTCATGCCTCCTGCTGCTGCTGGACCAGTGCTTGGATGAGAGCGGAGCCGCAGACAGGCCAGGAACAGCATGGCCAGTTAGTGCCCTGGCGCTGTGGGCATCTGAGGGGCCGGTGTGCGAGATGGACGGCTCTCAGTGCCTGCCTGGGGCACGGCTGCTCTCTCCTGGTGGTGCGAGCCGCGTGTGCGAGATGGGCGGCCCTTGATCCCTGCCTGGGGCAGAGCCGCTCTCTCCCGACCGCGCAGGCCGCGTGTGCGAGATGGGCGGCCCTTGATCCCTGCCTGGGGCAGAGCCGCTCTCTCCCAACCGCGCAGGCCGCGTGTGTGAGATGGCCGGCCCTCGGTCCCTGCCTGGGGCAGAGCTGCGCTCTCCCGGTGGCGTGGGACGCGTTGTCTGGAGGAAGGATGCCACCAAAGTAGAGCAATTGGATTAATTTGCCTCCCCTCTGCTTATCCTTAAGCAGATGGGAAACATGCTGGCCAATAAAATTAATGAATGAGATGAGAAGTTGGCACATATCTGTGCAAAGAGAGGAACAGTTTGGATTTTTTTTTTTTTCCCCCAAGTCTTTGGGGAAAGAGTAATTCATCATGTAGCGGTTTAGAAAATCAGACTCCATGCCCCTCATTCCCCTCTAATGTGTTAGCCTGAATTATGTAATGTAACAAGTACTATTTTCTGTACTGCTATGAATTGTGTAACTTTCTTTTTTTAAGCCCATGCATTTATTTAATGTTTGAGGAGTCAAGAAGGGAAATGTCTTTGATCGTACATTGCACAAATGGCAAAGGATTACAAGAAAAATCCTAGCTTAAAACTTCCTAATGAATATTCATTTTTGAAAGTTCTACTTTTAATTTGTCAGCTTTTGCTAAAATTTAAACTATTTTTTAAGTATTGGGCTACAAGTATTATAGTGTTTTTTTGCTTTCATGTAATTATACAAGATTTCAGAGCATATTAAACCACTTTTTCCTCAGATCCTGAGCAATGGTGATAGAACCCCAAGATTACTGATGCTTTGACCTCAACAAAAATGCATTTTGTTATTTATTTAAATGCTCTTTCTGGGTTAGAAGCCTTTTGCTCATCTCAGAAGGGCATCTCTAACTGCATGGGAATGAACCTGATATGCTCCACAAACAACGCTTCATCCATGCAAATAACCATTGCATTCACTATATTTTTTGTGTACTAATTTGGTCCTGAGCTCAAGCAAATAGTTACCCTAGGCATAAACAATAGTATTTACTCAGCATGAACCCTACGGACATCAGTAGCCAGGTGAATTACTCCTGCAGGGTAAGGGGGAGGTTCCCAAGAGTAGACCTATTAAAGCTCTTCCCAGTGGTGTATGGTTTAAGGAAAAATCCCATCATTGTCCTGCTTCTGGATTGCTGTATACTGAATACTGAATATCACGTTTGATTCATCCTCTTTTGTTGGTCAGCTGTGGAATCAGCTGTAGTGTAATGGTTAAGGGAGCTTATGTCTTTTAATGAAAAGGATAAGTAAACTGCAATGTCTTTTAGCAGTTGCAGTAGTAAGAGGTGAGCAGGGCAGTAGTGGGACAAGAAGGTTGCAAATATTTTAAAAGGGGCAAGAGAACTAAAAATCCAAGTTCCAGAACTGTAGATTCTGATTTTTGTTGTTGTTAAATGTAAAAAAATAGAGGGATCTGGATTACACACTTACCAGAGTATAATCTTAACTACGTTTAAAAGCAGTGTTGATCAGTTGTCAAATCAAATCCTTCTTTCTAGTTATGGATCTTATTACACTATGGTTATTACATTGTCATGGTATTGATTCCTCAAGAAGAACAAAAGAACTACAAAAACCACAAAAAATCTGTTTTTGTTTGTATTCCTTAGCCAAACCTTCTGACTCTCCAAAAAGACAGCTGAACTGATTTTTCTCTAATTAAAATATAAATCCCATTTGGAAAGAGCTCTTATTTGCTAAGTTTTAGCCAAGAATACATTTTTATAATGGAGTTTTAATTGTAAACCTCTGAAAACAGAACTGTATAATATGGTTGCTGACAATACTCTCACAGCAGAGTAGCCAACATGGTACTGTAATAGATGCTGTACGATTCAGGTTTCTCTCCCCCCGCCTTCTCCCTCAAGTCTGGAGGCCAAAGCAGAAATAACCCTTCTTTGCATTTTGCTGTAGGGCTCAATTTATTAACGAAATTGTCTTATGTAAAGACTTGAAACTTTGCAGAGCTATTGGAATAAAGCATGTTTAAAAAAAAAATGGATTTACTGTGTCTGAATGCTAACCTAATCAATCCAGTATGGCTGTTTCATATGGTTAAGCCCATTACAACTTTGTTTGACCTCTTTCATCTTTGCTGAGGATATAGGGTATCATTAATGTTACCAGCTGCATTGTTTTCTTCTAATATCAACAACAGAGAAAAAAAATTGCTTCTCTTGTTTTCCACTTAGATGGTTCTAATATTGCCAAAAAAATGTGAAGCAGGCTTTTACAATAATAGTATTTTCCCAAATGCCCCCTTAATTTTCAGTAAACCAAAATAAAATGTGTTATTGTTTATTAAGACAGTGTGACCCATATGGGTTCCAGATGATAAAAGTTTCAATAAAATGCTGCAATTAGATGCAAGTAAGTTTTCTTTCAATGTTTATATGTCGCTAAGGATAAGAATGGTCACTTGCGTTGTGTCAGCAATTGAGTTTACTTGCAATGACAATAGTTCTTTTCATTTATGCATCATTTTTCACGTAAAACTATCCACGGAATCTTGAGTCATCAGAGAATAATTTTAATATTAGTGTCGTAGGCACATTGCTCTGCTACATGCTCCAACTTGTGCATTCTGCCTTGTAGAAGAATTCAAGAGTTTATAGACTGTGACTGCCGGGGAGGTTTATCTGAAAGATGGCTCTCAAGGAGGACCTTACAGCTGCCTAATGTCTATTTCGTACAGGCTATATCACAACTTATTGATGATTTGGACTTCAATAATTAGATTTTCCTGTACACTGAGTACAGACTTTCTGCCAAAAGCTTTCCTCTTACTATATTTCTTATATCACATTTTTGTCCCTTTTTTACAAGAATTTACTGTTTAAGGGGTACACATCACCTTTAGGTGGTATGATTAGTATTTTCTGCAGGGATGATGTTTCTGTATCAGGGTCTTTTTTTTGGCTTGTTTTTACTTTTTGAGTAGGATGAGTATATTAGGCTGTGATTTGGTTGCTGTTATGACTTTTGCTTAATTTTTGGAAGCTGTTGATGCAAAAGTAGTTTTGTTAGCTATTTTAATAGAGGCTACTGGGCACTAGTTATTAATCTGCAACACAAATCAGTGGAGTCTGCCTTCTAGTCCCAATGCTAGTCCCAAAGTTGCTATCCATGTTTAAATTCCTGGTATCTTATTATTTGCCCTTTATTTAAATGAAACATAAGTTTTAGATTGACACTAGCCTTAAGGGGACTGACCAATTTTTCTTTTAATTCTACCCTAATTACCCCAGAAAGGAATTTTACAATTATGTTTCTGCTACAGGTTCATTAACTGCATATAAGCTTAAATAAATAAATAATCTGTGTGTAACAGCTTCCTGGATGCAGAGAAGAGTTGCTGTTCTTCCTGTAAGTGCCCAAAGAACTTTTCTGAAGCAAAATCGAAGTTTAGTCAAGCAAAACTATTCTTACAGCTATTTATAAAAGCTGAACTTAGAGAAGAAAGTAGGTTGTTATATGCTCAGAAACCTATATGCATGTGAAACAAATATGCTGTCAAAATGAGCAATGTATACCAGCTACTGAAAGGGCTAACAGACTAACAAATTAAATAACTTTATTAATGTGACTGTACAGAGGTCCACAAGAACAGTAGGTGATTGTGTTCCTTACCTAGTAATTTAGACACAAAAATGAGTCTATTTCCAATCTTTCTGATTTTGTATTACTAAGAAAAAATTGACAAAAACACACTAATATGTATATAGATAGGTTTTAATGTACATTATTAGGGCATTCTAACCATGGTGGAATAACTGATAAAAACACAACTCAGTTCAGTATCTCAGTCCTGTAGCTGATAACGGAATATGTGATGGCAAAAAAAAAGAAAAAAAATCAGGATAGTGAGAGAGCAGTCACCTGGACTGATCTATATCATATGCTAATTGAATCTTCTGAATAATATGTGAATTAATCCAGCAACTAATGGACTTCAGAGCTAGGAACAAAGAGAGACGGTAGAGAACTGCAGCCAGAGAACTGGGATTTGTGTTGTAGGAAGGTGTGATTGTGAGTTCCCAAATCAGTTGTGAGGTCAAGAGGCTAGTGTGATCCATGGAAATACAAGCTAGAAATAGAGACATATTTTCCCCAAAAAAGCTTGATTGTGATTTGAACACATGAAACATTTCGGCATACCATTCTGCTTAGTAACTTGTTCTGTAGTTAATCATGTTTCCTGGTGTACCAAGTGCCCTTTAACACCTGTCTGCCTTCAGCTGCTGCTCACCCATTCTAGCTACACCTTTAGCACGTACTGTTTTCTTCTGCACTGTAAGGTCATTTATCACTTCCTTTTTAATATAAATTATACAGATTAAGGCTTCTTCTTAAGGATTTTCTTCAGTGAAGAAGCTTCTTATCATGTTTGCCATAAAGGAAAGCATTTTATTGGATTAAAGCTATTCTCTAAGTATAGATACAGTATATAAGCATATAACCACTTATATGACACATACAATTTGACTTGGTTGTTTTAGTTGTCCTAACTTCATGTCAAAAATTTGCAACACTATTGCAAACTATCTGCTCTCTGTTTAGAGGTTTCCTTGAAGAAATTGTCATTATTCTTCCATATCATCGGGTTAATACAAAATGCTACAGAGACCTGGAAATAGCAGGGTCTTTAGAAAATTTGAAATGTGTATTGGTGCCCTGGCTATCAGTTTGCCTTCCCCAAATGTGCCACTAATTACTGAAAACAGCGGTTGGTCCTAAGCTTCAGCTTTATAGTAGGTTTAAATGTAGTGACTGAGAGCTTCATGAAAGTATTTCAATGTGTTGTGTATAATATTTTCCATGATATATTGAGTAATAGTTTGATTTGTTTCCTTTTTTTTTTTCATGTTATTCTGTTTCTTTGTTTTTGTGCTGTATGTGTCACCTTAGAACAAGGCAGTTTTTAGATTTTTGACCCCCCAGTTAACTCATCACTGAAGACAAACTTACACAAAATAGTGAGGTGGTTGCAAGGGGCACCTTTTGGGGCTTTGGTGCAAATCAGATATTCTTTTATCAGAGAAAATACAACTTTAATTTTCCTTAAGTACAAAAAGGGCCTTCCCTAAATCAAAAGGGGCTGTTTTTGTCTTAAAATAAAATTAAATTATGAGTCCACTGAGTACTCATTTAGTTATCCTCATTCCTGTTCACAGATTTGACCTAAATAGTCACTCTGTCCGTTTTCAAACATATGAGGGAGGTGATAATGATTCCAGAACAGCTAGTTTCAGAAATGCTATCATGACTGGAATATGCTTTTCGTAACCAGATGTAGTTTAATTGTTTAAACATAAAGGCATATTCTGAAATTTAGAAGAATGCTCTTAAGAATCTGGTATTATTGTTATATACGAACTTAAAGGTATCATTGACCAACTTTATTGCCTTTCAGTTAAGATGTGCTAGATGGGCAGGAATCAGTAAATCAGATATAATAATTAGGAGAATAGTTTAACTGTTCATGTTGTGTGCTATTTGCTGTGGCAGGGTCATTGATCAGAAAGGGAAGCCAACTAGGATTGCATGGTCTAATAAAAAATCTATTTGGCTTAAAAATACAGTACCATTCACATTAATGTTAAACATTTCAATGAGATAATTACATAGGCATGAGTAAACTGTGTCAACAATTAAACAGAGGAAATGGATCAAACAGTTAAAATAGAGGAAATGGCACAGTGACAAAGAAAAGCAAAGATTTTCCACCGTAATGACAAAGGAAAGGAAAACACACTCTCTGCCCTAAATCGTTTTGCTTGGAAGCTTTGATTGCTAGGGTTACAGTAGAGATAAGAAGAAAAAGATTTGTAATGAGTTGAATGTACAATTGCAGTAAAAGTTTTTGAAAGATAAAATATTTGATACGTAGCCTGGTTTAATGGTTGTGTTAGATCAGTTAAAATATTTTATCATATTCTCAGATACTGTATCACAGTCTTTCTTTCAGCTTCTTGAGGAACCAGTCACAACTGTTTTGCCCTGGAAAGCTTCAAGCAGCTCTTTCCGCATGCTCAGGTAAACCGGCTGGTGTTGGAGCGCTCTAGGGAATCTCGCTGGCGTTCAGATCATGCACGATGGCCGCAGTTCAGGCCCGTTTTGGTTGCTGCTGCTGTGGTTTGCTGCGGGTGAAGGCACCTGCCGTTGAGATTTCCGTGGCCTGGTCTGGGTTCTAGCTGAGCCTGGAACGTGTACGGCCCTTTCTGTTCCTGTTTGGCAAAATGTTTAAAGAAGGTTATATATCTGGCTCTCCTCTGCTTCAGGATTAGGAAGAAAACGTGGCTGCAAAATGGCCTTTGCCTCAAAGCCCAGAAATCAGCCTGCCACGGGTAAATACAGCCGTTCCTTTTCTGCCCTTCTGTACCTCACCTGAAGGGGGGCCATGTTGGACAGCGAGTGCGTGAAGCGCCTGTGGAGCACTGTGACTGGGGAGGGTTTCGTCTAACTAATGACATTCTGCCATGATTTCTGGAGAGCAGGTGGAGTTTGAGCGAGAGGAGGCTTGGGGGGAAGCTTTAGGTGTGTGGCCTCCTGCCACGGCCTGTCACATCCTCCTCCTTTCACAAACTGGCTGTCCCATCTCAGCCAGCCTAGAACCAGCTGTGGCAGTGTCGTATGGCTGTAGTCACTTCCCTGTCATTAACTGTAGAGATATATTTCATTTTATTATGAATCCTCAGGCTAAAAGGGTACATGTTTGGCTAAGGATAGGAAAATGCCCTGAGTACAGTTTTGTCAGTGAATAGTTTTTTTTTTTTTTTTTTTTTTTTTTTTTTTTTTAAACATATAATCTTTGCAAAGGTTGCCTCTGCAGGTTGCAGAGTTTACTTTCTCCATAGCCCCTTTTTATCCTATGGTATTTTCCTTTAAGGTAAATTAGATTTAAGATGCAAGTATGTACTTTTGAAATATTTTGAAATATTTTTATTTATTTATAACTTATTTAGAGTGTTTATTTACTTTCCTTTTTTTTGTATCTAAATATCTTCCTCTTTTTTCTTTGTACTGTATTTGCTTCACGTTTTGAACTTCCCTAATTTATTTCATGGGTTGTAACTGTATAAGTCCAGTGACACTTGGTTGGATTTAAAATCCAGTTCCTGATTTTGCATTCACGTTGATGTAGGCCCTTCTGTGCAAGTGCCCTTTGTTTTAGGCAGAAGCACTGGCAGGCAGAGGTGACCTGTAAGCGTAGAGCTTCACAGTTAGCCGTGTACCAAAGTTATCTTGCAAGCACTAAATAGGAGCTTGAGTTGAGGTCTCACAAATTGCTTGATTAATCCTGAATTTTCAGTCTTTGTTTTGCATGCGTGCACCCAGTTTCTAGTTCATCAGAAAATGATTCTGATCATGTCTGTGCTAGGTGAAAGCCCCATAATGATTAGTGGAGGTGCTAGTGACTCAGATTGTGATTCGCAAAATGTTTATTGATGGTTTCTCAAAGCTTAATGTTGAAAGGATGTTGCATGTTCTGAGTGTTAAATCAAAAGAAAATAATTTGGTCTTTTTTTCTTCATACGTATTTCTTGTAGAAGTGTAGATGAGGAGGACAATGTTTTGTGAGTGGAGGGGAAAGGAGGTGAAGACAAAACACTCCTTTGAAAATGGTAAACATATGCAAGAGCTGGAGAATACTTTGTTAGGGCATATAAAACACAGCTGGCTGACCAAAAAGCTGTTGCTGGCCTCAAGGGTTAGGACAAGTGGTAATTTAGAGTCATTGTAATTCTAGATGAATTTTCTGTAGTCAGCTTTTGAGTAGATGATGTCTGGGAAGCCTTTCTTCTCCAGGCTGTCTGATTCTGCCCAGGGATCTTTGCACAGTATTTCTTCAAGACAGGTGGCCTCCATTCCCTTATTGAATCAATTAAGTAAACCTCTAAAATAGTCCCATTTGGTCTTTTAAAAAAGTGATTATGGCAGAAAAAAGGGAAGTATTAAAGTATGTTAGAGTCAAGTTTGTTTCTTCTGAAAATCTGGGTAGTTGAGTTTTGGCCTGGATCAATTTTCTGTTCATTGTTGTCTCCGTAACTGTCACAGGCTTAGTCAAAGATACTCTGCTGAAGCAGAGCAAGGTGTGTGTTCGTGCACATACATGTACCTGCACATTCATGTCCTGTGGGGGTAGATGGGCAGAGAGTTTGTCCATACACAGTGTGCTGCACCCATGGATACAGGCAAATATCTGGAAAATGAGCTGCATGTGAAAGTAGAACCTGCAGTAGGTCTCCTGTACCCTTGTGTTGCTTCTTTTCATCCTGCTGTAAAGCTGCAGATATATTGTTTCCTGACTTTCTGCCAGAGCCGGGCATAAAGGCTCTGGCTACAAAGTGTGAGAGATTAAAAAGAGAATGACTTCTGAATGAGGAGGCTGCTTTAAATTATTCAGAGATCCTCCCTCTTCCTCTGTTCCTTTTCTTGATGTTTTGGATCAGCAGCACATTTCTAGCTCTAAATGTCTTCAGCAAATATGTTTTAGAGGGACGACTTCAATTTGCAAGAGACTTTGAAACTAAAACATGAAGAAGTAATTTCTGCTTCATTGCATGTAGTATAATCTACAACTGTCTCTGTTTCTCTTACTTGGAAATACAAAGAATCACTAAACGCACAAGTTCTGCATAATCTTTTAAAATCCTTTTTAAGGAACAAACATGCAAGTGAGCCTTGACACAGTAAGTGGTTTAACTTCAAACTTTTGGCATCAGGGTCCATTTGCTGATCCTTTTGTCAGTGAAAAAATATGCTTTTCCAAGAGATCTCTGGGAAGAGAATACTCCCTGAGGGTGCTCAGGCATTTTGAAGAAAATAAAAACTGAGTTAAGCCTTCACCCAAAACTTGAACTGGGCCCAAACTTAACATTTCTTGAGGCTTGACAAGTTTGGAATGTTTCCTTCCTCTCCACCCTCATTACTTTTCATTTTCACGCTCTTCTGCATTTCTAGGGTCTGGCCAAGACGTGAGCTGTGTTCCTGGTACACTGCACCAAGGAGGAGGCAATATTTCTGTGGGATATTTTGGCCTGCTTGTAAAGAAAATTTCCCACAGAAATCAAGGGAGAACTTGGCCTTGTCAGACTGCCGGACAGCTTTTGCAAAAAACAAAAGGTTTAGATAATAGTTTAGTAATAATAGTAATTGTTTATCATTTTAAAAATAGTCCACAGTAATTACCCTTCCTTTCCCATGCCAGTTCTAATGCTGTTAATGTAATTACCTAAAAATAATAGTAATCTTGTAGTATTTAAGGAACTGAAATAAATAAAAGAAACTTTAACAAGAAAAGAAGATTTAAAACAAATCAGGTTGAGAAAATCCATTGTGGTAATATTAAAAAAGAAAAAGATGAAAAGAAAAGAAAGTTTCTCAAAGCATGAACATTTGATCATCACTACTGCCAGCCTGAATAGATAGTTAAGAGTTCTGCATACTCGACTGAATGTCTAAGTACTGTCCTTGTAACCTCAAGTGAACCAGGAATCTGACAACACGCTCTCCTCCTTGCTCTTGCACATTTTTCTCAGTATGGGCTCTGCCAGGTTTTGAATGCAATAAATTCTTCAACGTGTCAGACGCTAAGTGTAAACCTAAATGGCTCTGGCTTTCAGATATCAAACCAGTGAACTGAACTATTCAGAAATTCACCTTTTAAAACTTGCCTTGATACCTGGAGATTTCAATAATGTTTACTACACCTCTACCAATATGTTCTGATAGTACATTGTTATTCAAATGAAAGACAAATAATAATAGCACAAAAGGACTTTTTTTTCCTCAAATTTAAATAATTTTGGAAACATCTTCCTTAGGGACCAGCATTCTTCACAGCCAGAAGGTACATTTACTTTCTGACAGCATGTCTGACACTCCTTGACAGCAGCTACCCTGAAATTGCTGTAAGCCTTTGGAAAAATTAACTGGTTTTGTTTTTAAAGAGTAATTCAAACAATTAACCCCCTTTTTTTTCCCTCCTGATTAAGGATGGAAGCCAGCACTGCTCTTGCGTATCTGTAACATACCTCCAAGAATTGTTTGTCATTAGAAATATGCTTGAAAAGGGCAATAATTTAACCAAGAAATAATGATAGAAAGCAGAGGTGGAAAAATAACCTTTCAGGTTACTTTGATTCTTTGCCATTATGTTACTGGAGTGGAGAAGGCAGTTCCTGTGTGGTAATTAATAACACTGACTAATAAATTTTACTCGGGGAGATCCTTTTGTCTTCTGATGAAGTTTGCTTGGGCCACCCCATATAGTGTGTCTTTACATCGTGGGATGCACTTGCACAAGGCCTGCAAAAATAAAGGTATGGATGAACTGTTATTTTGCGCTTTTTCTGGCTGTGATGCTTTGCTGCTTTTCTATGCATCAGATTGAATGTGTATGAAATTATTTCATTTTGTAGCTTTATTTGCTTAGGAGTAGATGGAGAATGGCAGCATATGAATTCCAGGAGCCAAATGCCCTTCTTGTAGCTGAATATGCTCAGCGAACAGCAAACGTACAAGAATCATGATCTGGTCCTCATTGATAGAAATGTTAAACCAATTTGGTCTTAAAATGGAGAACTTAAGAGTTTACCTTTTTGTCTTCTCTGCAGGCACTTCCTCTTTCATGTAGCTGTTTTCCCAGACTGTTAATCACAGTTTCTCCTAGCTGTATATATAGCCAGACTATTAACACTCAGAAGTCTGCAGAGCTGACGGAGAAAGCACTGTGCTGATGTAGAGAAGCTGACAGTTTTGCCTGCAGCTTCAAGATTACTTTTTGCTAGGCCATTATCATTAACCATTTTACTTTCCTTCCTCTTAATTTCTTAAAATCCAGCCACTTCTTCTTTAAATCAAAGTCTACAGATTTTTATATAGCGAGGGGAAATTCAAACAAGCCAGCATGAGCCATCCAGATAATCTGGCTAAACTGTTGGAGTATTTGCTTCTAGGTTCTCTTTACAGTGAGTTGAGAGAGGCCAGGGTCTTTACATGGACAGCACATAAAACCGGTGAGTCTTGTTGGCTAAATTAGGTGCTTAATCCTTAGTGATGTGCAGCAACTTTGATTGCCATCATTCTGGTTTATGATATGATGCTTCTGTCACTGGCACTTAACAAATTCCACTTGATCTGAGGATGCATACTGGATGATCTCAGACCCCTTAATTTCAATCACCAAGCCCTTTGGACTATGTAGGTTTAACTAAAGAAACCTCAAAGGAAAGACTTTCCAGTCCACTACTTTAACAAAAGACAGCTTGGACTTGCTGGTCTATGACTAGATGACCAGAGGGATTTTTGTTTATTTTAATAGTGTTTTGTAGGCATGGGACATTGATTTGGTACCCTTTGGCCATGTAGACCTTTGCCATGCCAAGGTGTATTATTCCTTGGTCAGGTCCTGAACCACGGGAAGTGCAGAGTTCTGACGGGAAACCATCTCAGAGTAGAGCTTATTGAGGAGTCTTGTAAATCTCATACATTCAGACAGATGCAGAGAATTTTTTTGTGTGTTTTGTTGATATATTTGTAAGGATTGGAAATTAAAATTATATCATCGCTTATAAAATTTCTTAAGGAATTAAGATTGCAGGATACACTTTATTTTTAGTAATTCACAGATGTAGTTACTGCAACTTGCTCTAATGACTGTTATACCTGGCTATTTTGCTGGATCGACATATATAGAACACCTGCTTGTTGTGTAGTGCTGTTATGAATCTGGCTGGGGTATAATATCCTACACCACTTAGTGAATGATAATAAAGTATTTATAAATAGAAAAATGATGTAAAATATTACCACATGCTCAAAATACTGATCAAGCATTTATTCTTACTTGGGAGAAAAGGTTTTGCGTCTGGACTTTTCGTACTGTACAGACTTGGATGAGGAAAAACAATTATGTGTGTTTCATGGGACTGTAGGTTTTTCACTTCATTATGGACAAGGAAAAAAAGAAAAATCAATCAATCTATCAGATTTAAAAAAAAAAAAAAAAAAAAACTTTCCTAAATTGAAAAGCCTCATTGCATTTATTGCAATGCAGATTTTTACCTCTAACACAGATACCTTACCAGTAGTGTATCTCAGGGGCAGTTACTGTTATATATGCAATAAATATACCTTATGACATACTTTTAAATTTCCTTGGATAGAAGATTTTGGTTTAATTGAGACTGTATCATTTGGGGAGAGATCACTTGCAATTTATTTCGTTCTAATTTTATAATAAAAGCGTAAGGTCCAAAATCTCATCCAGTGTGGAAACTGGTAGAACTCCACTGGAAACAGTAGACCTCTGCCAGTTCACACAGTCTGAGGTGTCACCATTTATTTTATATGTTGCTGATAATGCTGCATAAAAAGGTCTTGATTGAATCCAGATAAATTATTTGTAATGCAATCCAAAGTGTTTCTTTCACAAAGTTCACAAAATGTTTCTTGCATACTGCACAAAGTCTTAAGTTGTGCAAGTTAAGTTTGGGGAAAAAAAAAAAAAAAGAGAAAACCCTAGAATTGCTCTGTTTTATTATCTGAGTTCTTAGCACTTTGCCTGAATGATCATGTTTTTCTTAATACATAAGGCATAGTTTCTGCATGATTTCAGTTGTCTTTTTCTTCTTAAAAGAGAAATGAATATTTGGGTAAGTTAGTGAAGTGATAAGGGGAACAAAAGTAGTATTTTTTTCTGCTCCAGAGATAATGAGGGAAAGCAAGTGGCCAGAACCAAGCGTCTCTGTCAAACAGTATGTCTTTTAGGGTCCCAGGAAATAACAAAAGAGGAAAAACAATCAAAAGAACTTAATGAAACAAAACCAACTCCCAAACCTTGTCTGCTTAATAAAATAAGCTCAAGCCACAGAGAACAGTATATTGATTTTGATTGAGAGTGAAGTATTACGTTGCTGTAAGACACTGATAGACATTCAAGTAGATGATTTTTTGGAAAAGGTAGCAGAGGTAGGTGGTGGCATGGGCCAGTTAGGAAGATCCATTAGACATGCATGCAAAATCCTTTTCCAAAGATGCTCCAATGGAAGTTTTCAGAAATTTGTGTCTATTCTGTGTCTCAGTAATCATGGCCGAATTCCACCAGTTCAAAGCAAGGTCTGTGAATTTGTCTACTCTGAAGCTGGAAGGGGCTTGCAGCACTAGCACTGCTCCCACCAAGCGTCATCCCAAGTGCATGGAAGAGTTGGTAGAGCAGGGGCATCTCTACCCATGTGTTTGAGGGGCGTAAATTTAACCATAGACCCTCCCTGAGCTGGGAACTACTGTGTACTGTAAATGTTTGTGTTTTTATGCGTGCAGACTCGCATTCTTTACACGTTGCCATGTGTTGACACTTCATATGTGTTTTTTTCTGTAGTGGGCAATGCAGCCCCTCTCATTTCACCTCACAGCTGCCTGCAGCTTCCATGCAGGTGCCTGTGTTCTGGCAGGAGGTTGTAGTCCCACCTTTATGCTATAAAGTGAGTCTTCTCCAGGAAGTGTGGTGCATTCTTGGTTATTAGCTCACGTTAATTAATTTCAGATACAATTTCAGTCAGGATAAAGCATTTTGTGGCTTTCTTATAGGCTGACTGGTCACATCTATGCCAGTAGCTCACAGTTTCACAGCAGACTGCAAATCTTGTCTACGAAGATGGTCATTACTTTGATGGTCAGCCTTTGATGCCCTATCACTATCATCAGGAGCTCAAACTAGGCTGTTTTTTTGTTGCTCAAATGTACCTACTTGATACTACAGACTCTTGGCATATTCACAGGCATGACTAAAATGTAGGTTCACCTTCAATTCAGACTGGCGATCTGGGTTTTCACATCTAATTTGGCACAAGACATGGCTCTTGTGAGGAAGCCTGCGAGGGAGCCTCTGCATGAGGGCAACCTGGCTTGCCGGTGAGCCCAAGAATCCCCGGCCTCCGCTCTGAGAGCTGGAAATGGGAAACTGGGCAGAGGCTCCAGGGCCACACCGGGCACTGCCTCTGCATGGGAGCAGGCTCCATGCCGGGACTGGCGCTTCCCGGGCTCCCCAGGGCCGAGCCTGCAGGCTCCGGCTCTCCACTCAGTTCCAGCCTGAGGTTTGGGTGCCGTCCCATGGGACGCGCTCTTGCTCACAGGCTGCCAGGGCTCTGTGGCTCCCACTCGTGGAGGGCCCAGCGCGGGGCCCGGGGCCGGCCGAGGTGCAGGCCGGGGCCTGGGCCCTCGCCACAAGGCAGCCGGCTCCTGGTGGGTGCCGCCCGGGCGCGGGGAAGGCGCCCGCCATCGGTCCTGCCAAACGCTTCGTCTTTGACGCACTGTCATTCCCAATGCAGTCCGGAAATTCTGGAGCAGGTCTGTGAATGCCTTCTGGGTATATTTAGGTTTCTTTTGGTATATAATTCAAATGAAGGGTTTTGTTGAATAATTTTACTTACTGGAAGGAAAGATGAGTAAAGTACTTTTGACTTGGGCTTCATTACCATAGCCCTGAGTGCCCACATCTGTTCAAGGAGTGCCAAACTGCTGAATTTCCAGCTTTTCTCATTAATACCACATTGGATCAATACAACATTGAAGCAGTTATTATCCTAACATAATATATTGGAAAAAAAAATCACATAGCTGATTCTTTCTGATTGAAATAACCCTATTTGATTTTTTTTAATCCTTGTTTTAGAGATACTAAAAAGATGAAGGCAAATAAAAGAAACAGCAGGAAATCTAGGGATGCTTTTAACCCAAGAGATATCAAATCTATAACTATTGCTTACTCAAATACATAAATAAATCCAGATAAAATTAAGGAAGCCCCAGAGGGTGTGAGAGAATATTGTCTGCATTGATATGTTGGCAAGTAATGAATAATGTTAGTTTTGGAATCACAATAAACGTATTTTTAAAGATACATTTAAAATCTTAGTTCCCATAGTCTTTGCTGTGGACATTGCAACCACATTCCTGGGAGCAGCTCCCTGAACTTGTGTGTAAATCACTCCCAAGTACCCTCTGTGCAAGTTCATTGTACCCTTCTGCTTTCTTTTCTAAATCAAAAGGCCTTAAATTATTTGAACGTTAATATCTTAGTACACATTTTTAAATCTAAATTACTTATAAATTCTTTACCCTAATACTTATATTGTACTTTAAGGCTGATAGGATGGAGTTGTACCTCCATCTTATTCTTTCTTAACAGCGACTTCCTAGTTTTTGATGTATCTCATTACTACTCGCATACTTTGAAACTGTCTGGATTCTGTTCCATAATCACTGTTTTACCTTTTTAATATGGTTTATTCTTAATAGATTTACTCAGAATTTTTTTCCTCATTATGTTTTGTTTAATTTGTTTTTGAATACGAAAAAAGTATCAGGTTAGTTGTTGTTGCAGACAAAAGTCTCAAAATTCAGGTATTTATTTTAACTTCAGTTGAACTTGGTGTGAATGTCTTTTTCTCTGAAGGCAGCCAGCTATGTCCATCTCTTCCCTTACCAGTTGAATCTCCCCTTTCAGCCTTTGTAATGGCCTTACCTTCCTTCTTATATTATGCAGGTAATGCAGTCATTTGAGATCCACAAATATGATAAGATCAACATTACCTTGCTATACAGGTGTGCTGCCTTTCCCCTTGCCATCCATGTTGTGTTTATGTTTGTTTCAAAAAAGCAGAGATAAAATAAATCTAGTGAAACATCCACTAGTAGGGCGAAATAGCTACCAGCATATGTCCTTCCTATGGCTGCAGGGAGCTGTGTTGTTTTAGAGAAATACATTGTGCAAACCATCACCTTCTTGTTCCACTGCAAATTACTGTGACATAAATTCATTTTCATATGGTTTCGTGCCATTGATTTTTTTTTTTTTTAAGGTCTGAATTTGGCCTCACATCTTAATTCACATTCTGTGTTCTTGCATAGAAAAGCTTTTCTGCGTAAGGAAGCCTTGGCATTTTGTGACTCATTCTTTCAAGAATAGTGTAATTTATAGAAGACCTAATGCTGGGTACTCTTATCCCACCTAGATGATGATTGTTGTGAAAGAAACAACAATTGTTGTGTAAATGTAATCGTGTCCCAGTTTAATAATTTCCATGCTGTTTTCTGTCTAAACCCTCAGCTAGGAAAGTTCCCCCCAAAAATAAAACAAAGGTTCAGAGTTCTGTTTCATTTAAGGAGTCTCTGAGCAGTTGAGGATTTCAGCTTTTTAAGAAAGAATGTGTCTGTGTATTTCTGGCATAAGCTTTGCTTTTTAAGAACAACATAAGAGCATGCAATGGCGAAGACAGGCAGACATGTGCGTACCAAATGGTAAAGGATTTGTGTCGTATATGATACCACAAAGGTTTGTTCCAGGGTCTTTGAGGTAAATTCCACATGCTCATTTCCATGGAAGTGATGAAAGTGTTCACATATTTTATTAAATTTCACTTTATACATTCACTTGAGAAAGGACGCTCTCGCCTTTCCTTGTTGCCTATTGTGATGTCTCTTTTAATAGCAGCACTCTGCCCAATACAAGAAGGTGCATGGGCAGAGCATGACACAAGCCACCAAAGAACTAGCAAGTAGTTAAATACAAGGTAAAAAAATATTGTATCTGCATTGTCTTCTCCACTGGTGACTTTGCTGCCAGTTTATACTAGTCTGAGGAATGGCACCGTTGTCAGTTGTCACCCTGTCTTAGATATAAATTTATATCTACAGGCTGCTTTTGTTTCTTCACCTCTCTTCTCTGTATCGTACTGGCCACAAAGTGGGTCTAATGGAGCGGTGGCAGATATCAAGCCCTTAGACCTCAGAGTTAGTACTTGCATGCGGTGCTGGATCATGTTCTGATTCAGACATCTCACAGCTTTTGGGATCAGGAACTGTGTTATTTTCCTAGAAAGTAAATTGTGGACTCGTAGCCAAGATTTGTCAAATTACGGAAGAAACCTAAAATTTCCTTAATTTTAAGTATTTAACTATGGTCCCTTGATTCAGTCCCAGCATATTTTAGCGTGGAATTAGTCATACCAATAGGTGCTACCATTTTACTTTCAAGTAAATCCTATTTCCCTTGCATTTGTCTGGGTGGATGTCAAAAAGTGAATTCTGTGGGTGTTGATAGTTGTGAAGAGATTATTACTATGATTCTGAAAATCCTTCCTTATGCTAGATATATTATCCTGGCAACTGGAGCTGTCAGATCTGCTAGCAGAAGTAGAAAGGGTCACTTCCAGCACAGAAACAATTTGGACTGTTTTGCAGAGATTTGGTCCTCTTTTTGAAATTGTGATTCGTTTATATCCCTTTTGACATATATTTACAACATGCATTTCAGTGTGTTTCTTTTCTGGTGTAGATTGCTTGTCACCATTAGTTTTGTGTTTTGACAGCAGAGATTATACATCTCCTGACCAAGCTCTCTGTCTAGGTTTCAGTTCTGATACAAACGTCATTTTTGTCTTATTGTATATATTTGTCTTCACTGTGATTTCTGTAGGTTTTAGACTCTTGGCATCTCAAAAAAAAAAAAATCAAACAAGCAAAAAGTTTAGTATTTCTTAATCCCCATTATTCCGTTTTTGTCTGTAGTTTCCATTTTGTGTTAGTAGTACCCTGCATTCTCCATAGTATGCTGTATATCAAAATAGAAAGGGATTTAAATCCACTAACATGTTAAAATATTTGCAATATAGTGTTTTAAGATCCTCAGTTGTAACCCATATTTTACTGTAGTACCAGCATCAGTCCGACAGGCCTGCTTGTTGACCTTTTAAACTCATCAACAGACCGGAGGTCCAAATGAAGTTTTCTTGTATTTTCATGTAATTACGCAGTTTAAGTTTTACATTCCCTTTCTGTCTCCTATAATATTTAATGAGTACCCAGGAGGTAGCAACGTACTGGTGCTGTAGGGCACAGTAGTGGTCCTCAGGCAGCATGTGCTCTGTGTTTGCTGGGTACTCTTATGGTAGACTTTGCTTTTTTTTTCTCATTCCCAGCATATAGAGCTGGATCTTCAGTCAAGCTTTGGAGCCTGCTGCTTTTAGCGCTGTAAGGCTCTATTTAAATCCCTCATGTGTCACTAAAGATGGTAACCATCACAAAAAAAAAAAGTAACATTTATTAACTTCATGATTTGCCAACTTGGAATGAGACCTCTGTGGCCCTGGAAAATATGTGGCTCACAGTGGTAAGGCTCAGAGACTTAGCACAGCCGTTAAAACACTCATTTTCACATTAGCACCATGTCGTTAGCATGGACACTTCCATTTATAAAGCCTTCTTAAATCTCCTGTTTCTAGAAGCTGCTGCATTATCTATGAGTGACTGAAGATCTGTTCTTCTCAGAGTCATCAGCACAAAGGCTCAAGAAGCCAGAAGCCTGGAGATGCCTTTGTGCGTGTCGTACCAAGGCTTGAAAAGAAGGTACCGTTCTGACATCCCTGCATAGTTACACTTCCAAGAAAAACAGTTGCATTTTGTAGGTCTTTGAAAGCTCTCATTAAGTAACAAACATATAGACAAATAATACTAATCAACATGGAAATGTTAAATTTTTTATAGGCTCTAGGTGACTGTTGTTGTAATGTACATTAGAAGTTATATCTATCAGGCCATTAAAGTCAGTGTTATCCAAATGGATTTACAAACATTAAATACATATTCCCATAAAACATAAATAGCATAGCCTCATTTTGACCTTTCTGAAAGTCTCCATGAAGCTGAAGAATGCTCATTAATAGTGTTTTTGGCCAGCTTCCACATGTAGGCTTCAGGATTATAAACAAGATTAACTTCCGTTTGTAAAGATTATGGATTCCCAGCGAATCCCCCTGTTGCTCTGCTGTTGTGTGAGTTTCTACGTGTAGTCCTTCCATCACCAGGAAAGGGTGAAGCTTCCTCGTCAACCCAACGCGGAGGCAAAGTCTTCTCTCCCACCCAGTCAGCCATGGAAGGGAAGGTGCGGGACAAGACACTGGGAATGTGGGAGGGAAGGGTCGTGGTGGCAATCTGCAGAGGAGCCAACTCGGTGGCTGTGTGACTATTACAGACTGAAGGGTGGCAGCGCTTCTGCTTCCAGCCAAAGTTTAAAATAATAATTCGGTGGACAGATTGGAGAAATACCGTATGTCTTGCCTTCAGTGTAAGAAGTGAACTTTTTCCTGCCAAGCCATTTGTAGTTTCTTGGAAAGTGTTTCCAGCATCTCTGTGTGTGCTAATCTCACACAGACAGAAAAACGAGAAGAAAAAAATTAATTTTTGAAAGATTGTTCTACTTAAGAAAATGAGCATAAAAGGAACATTCTGCCTATACTCTTCTTTACAGAACAGAAAATAAAAAGGCAAAATCCTAACATTCGGCAGAGGATGCAGAGGTGAGGTGATGCTGTTGTGGTTGCGTTAGGGATGGGGAGAGACGTTGCAGCTGCTGAATGTAGCAGCCACCCTCTATTCAAGTTAAGTGAGGGAACAATTACATGCATCTATGTTTAGACATAGCTGAAAATATTGAAACGACTCCTAAAAATTCACCTCATGTATAATGATGAACATTATCTTGTTGGAGCAGCTTCCTGGTGGGCTGGGAGTTAAACGCAGAGGGAGGGGAAGGGCTTTGCCTGCGGTTGGGTGTTCGCACGTGCCGGGGAAGGGCAGGGACCTTGCTGGAGCACGCGGAGGGGACGGGGAAGCGCCACGTGCAACGGAGGAAGCAGCTACGCCGTGATGTTAGGAAGGAGCCGAAGAGGTTTATATAAAGGGCTTGCTAAAAAGGGCTGTGAAGCTCTGAGCAGGGAAGCTGTCTCCTGCTGCTTGATTCCTGTTGTGTTGGGTTCTGTGTAGATTGCTGTGAAGAAATGCCGACCTCCATCTCCTGTTCCTCCTCCTGAGTGAAACTGGACTTTTGTGTAGGAACTGTTTTAATAATTATGTTCCTTTATTAAGGTACTGATAAAGGAACATGCAGGAGTGGGCGAGTGCTGCATTTTTTTCAGGTGCTGCAACAGCAGCGAGATGGGCCCTTTGCCAAACGCCGCTTTACGTGGGCAAGGCAGCCAACGGGGGTGCAGGGTGCAGGCTGTACAAACCCCGGGAGAACTGCAGTGTGAGCCGGTTTGCAGAAAGGCCAGGTTCTTTGCTCCAGGGTTTTTGCAGTATTTCTGACTCTCCTTATTTTTGCCACAGTCTCCCTTGCGTCTTCCAATGTTTTTCTCCTAGACCATTCACTCAAATTCCCTGTCTGGCTCCTGATGTCCAGGTAATAGTCATCGACAGTAGAACGTGCTAGATTTCAAGCCTGAATTTATGCAAATAATGAAACTAGTAATACTAATTAATACAGTGCAATATTGTTCTGCTGATATCACACTTTAATATATTTAAAATGGAATTGTTAGCTGTGCCGAGTATAATAAAAATGAAACAAAAGGCCCTTTTTAATGACAGTATGTTTTAGGCCTTGGGAAAAGTGACAACTCTCACGTGGGGTGTTTTGGCCCCTGCCCCTTGGTGAGGCTGAGCACCTGAAGAGGGGCAACTTGCTGCTTGCTAGCACAAGGAGCAAGCCTAATTATCCTTCACAGCTGCTGCTCCTGGAGAAAACAAACAAACAATAAGAGTCACTTTTTATTGCAACTAAAAAGGGATCTGCTCAAAGGGAATATATTTATGCCTGAAAGATGGAGGCACAACAAAAGTAATATTGTCCTATCAAACCCATGCCAAGCACAATCACAGTGAGGCTATAAGGTTGTAAAAGAAAAAACAAACAAACAAAAAACCCAGCACTTCCTCAGCATCCACTACTGGTTTATTCTAAGCTGGAAAAAAACAGCAGAAAGTCTTTGGGCCCTGACAAGTCAGGGAAGCTGGGCTAGGGATAATAGAGGTCTTGACAATATCGGGCCAGAAGGAGAAGGCTCACTTCAGAAAAGCAAACAAAAAAGAACAACCCCCAAACTCCAAAGCGAGTCTTTCCGCTCTTTGAAGAACTCTCAACTTTTGCTTACACTCAGTATTTTATCATCACTCAGTCTTCTTTTGTCCTCTGTTGTTACTTATTTTTATTATCCAGCCTCTGACTCATTAGGCATACATGTTCACTCGATTATTTCTCAAAGAAAATTTCTTGGAGGGGAAATTAATACCTAGCTGATACAAACCCATTATTGTGTTGTTTTCTTATGTGCCTGTGTGATACACAGCTGTAAAATATTGGTATAGCAGTAAAATATTGATATTGCAAGAAAAATATTTGGGACAAACACTAAGCTGCAGCATAGTTTGGGCTGAGAGGCTTGGAAAGGCTCCTCTGGTGAATAAGGGCTTGTGGCGTTGGTTTCAGGTGACCTGGGTTAATCTCTACATCACTGTAATTGCCTATGTTGATCTGAAGTATGCAGTGTGCATAAATTCCTTACGGTTCTTTTTATATGCTAGTTTTTCAGCATAATTACACGAAAAATACCAGGTCAGTCTGTATATAATTTGATGTCAAGAGGTACATGGAAGTAAGAAAAAAATATGAAGAATATTAATTTGCATGACTCATTCATAAAATACATTTTTATGTTTTCAATTAAGCTCTTACCAGAGGAATGGTTGGGAAAAATATTTATGACTCCTGATGAAGATCTTTTTTTCGTTATGTTATAGTCACCTGCAGTTCATACATTGTTATCAGTAAGTACCCAGAAACAAAACATGTACAGTACAATAACAATACATTCTTTATTTGTAAAATGAGTCACATTTCTTCTATCCTGCTTCCCACAGATCAAGACTTTAATAGGGATATAAATAAGAAACTTAACATATGTGACCTTCTGACCAAGGAGTGTTAAATTCCAGGGACTATATTGCTCTACCACTTTTTTCTTTTATTTGAATGTGTATTCATCTTAGTTCTGTCGGAAATTGTGTGATTTATTGTCGATACTAGGTTATGATATGAATTACATTCAGATACACAGGGAGGAAAATTGTGGGGGAGCTTCTTGCTAAGGATGTTGAAAACAGTTTCCACTTAACCTTCAAATGTAGTGGAAATGACACAGTTGTATTTAGGTTCAGTTTTATCTTTGGGAAACATCTGTTACAAAAACCTTTGTCTTTTTTTCTCCAAATAACAATAGTTCGTGTTAACATTTGAATCTTGAAATACGTAATTCCACAAATGCATGAACATTGTGACTTGAGTAATGAAGTCTGGCGATGCAAGTTGTGGTCATTCTTTCTGGGGAAGGTTCTACTGCAGTATGGGTCTGTTTTTTTTTTTTTTTTTTTTTTTTTTGTGTGTGTGTGTGTGCGTGTGCTGGTAGTGTTTAGTTATTTACTTTCTTAAAGAAATGAATAGGATGCATTTCTGTTTCAAGCCTAAAATCCAGAGATACTAAGAATCCCTTAAGAGAACAGTCATTTGAGTTTCCCAGCTCAATCCTGGAACTTTGTGAGTTCCAGAATTTTTTCAATATTTTGAGCAGCTTCTTGACACCATCTTCAGTTCAAGCTGTACATTTTTGGTATGTCATCCGGATTTTCTCTGGACACAAAAGGCCTCTTCTGAATTTCCCAGCCTTTCCATGTTTTGATAAATTGCTCTGGTCACCACAAATACACCACTGGCTGCAAGACTTTAAAATTGTTCTATATGTTGAACTAGAGTTCAACATCCTTATTCATGGTTATTACCAAATAAAACCCAAGAAAAACTGATTTAACCTAGGTGATATCCTCCAGTGAGATTACCTTGTCTTCTCAGAGCAGTTAGGAGATTGCATTTGGATGCATTTGTTTGCCCAGTTCAGAGCGTCTGTTCTTTCGAGGACAATCACGGTGCTTTTTCAGCTCCATTCAGCACCATGTGCTAATCACTGCTTAAAGTAAATCTGATGACATGAACCAGAAGACCATGAATCTTATGACTGTTCTGTTTGTTCGTGGGGGAGAAAGAAGAGCTAAGGACAGGTAATGAAGAAGTATAAATTGACTGGCAGAGTGTACGGGACCTGGCTGTCAGCCAGGAGAGGTTTCCATTGCAGAGGCTAAAGGATTTCTTATTACGTCTGCTTGCAGAATGAAAGCTCACATTAGGCCTACACTATGGAATCAAAATAACGACGTCCCAAGTCTGCTTGCCAGATGACTTTTATATCTTCTGATAATTTTGTCTGTGGTATGTAAAACGTGTGCAGGAGGGGAAGACTACAGGAGCAGTTAGCATTAAGTAAAACAGCTTATCAGCAGATATTTAAGTGTTTACAGAAATATTGGAAAAGGGGCAGTTCCAGGGTCTTTTTGACCTTTTTAGACTAACTATACAGAGGCACTGTGAAAAAGTATATCACAAAATAGCACTCTTTTTATAACATTGAATACAATATTGGGAAAAAATTACCAACTGATAGTAATTTGGCCTAGAAAATTCGGGAATTAATACTTTAAAATGTCTATTTACTAGTTAAAAACTTAGCCATCTCTATTTCAGATGAGCATATCAATCACTTTTCTTCTGCCATACACTGAGTGAGAGAGTAGGGTTTTTTGTTTATTTGGATGTTAATATTCTGCAGTAAGGTTAACTGAATTTTGCATCAGAAATACTCACAGCAGGCCACTTAATATCGCTGGAGAACTCTATTGCCTTGATTATATTTAGCATTTAAAAAGGGGTGAAGCACTCACAGGATTTCATTCATGCCTAAATTTGCTTTTTAGTGAAACTAAAATTACAGTGTGACAAGCACTCTTGGTTTCTAGTGTGTTTAGATAGCAGCACAATTAAAAAGTGGACTAAAGGCATGGCTGCCTCTGCTCTCCTGCAGAGCAGAGTGATGGTCAGCTGTGATATACCATGGCCATTAGAAAAGGGCACCTGGGAAGGGAGGAAGAAATATCTATTTGGCCCCTCTGGTCTCCAGCTTTTGGAGTTGGAGGGACTGGCTTAGTCTTTCTCACGCTTCCTTCTTAACTTAGCCATAATATTTCTGTCCTGCGGAGATCCCAAAGGTTTACTGGGGAGTCACTGGTTCAACCCGTAACCTTAAAACTGCCTTTTGCTCCTGACCTGTCCCAACCTCAATTTGAGGAACTGGCAAGTAATTCCTGTGACACTGCTTAAAACAGCACAGTGATGCCTTCATCCAGGCCGGGAAAGGTCTGGGACACTGTTCAGGAGTATTTTCCTCGGGGACATTACGTAGGCACATTCCGCCTTGCAGTGCTTAGGGCCCGGTGTCTAAATACACAGATTAATGACTGTCTTTACTTCCCGAGGAGTAAGAACCTGCTGCCACCAATATGTGCCCTTTGGATTCACCGAAGGCTGGATTTGTGGTCCTGTTGTGTGAGTTGCTGTTGCTACGTTGGTCTGAGATACCCCAGCTTTGGGGACCCAGCCTGTCCGATTCAGAATCAGCTCCTCTAACTCCTAGGAGATTCCTGCCCCTTTTTTACTTATTACCTAATGCTGCTAAACTTCACATATTAAAATTTAACAAGCTTATTTTAAACGTTTAATTATTCCAAGGTGATAAACTTTTTTATTTTTAACAGCTTGTATAACTTTGAATGGCCTTTTCCTGTTAAGCTTCTGTTGCTCATCCCCAGTGTAGTTAGCAGTGTTAGCTGCCATTAACGGTGCTCTGACTCCTGCCTGATGCAGCTGCTCTCGCTGAACTTTCTCTTGACTATCCTGAGCTTCATGTTTGTCTCCATTCCCTTTTTCCTTAATTCTTTATCAGTTTTTTTCCTGTGTGTAGAATAGTCACTGTGTAAATAAATTACAAGAGCTCCTTAACATCTTTGATGAATTCTATTATGTATGAATAAACTAAATGTTCTACGTTCCAGTAAGGGTAAGACAATGATTTTATAGAGATATATCAATTTGCCAGTATTTTCTGGATTTTATCACCAGCCTTTAATCAGATTTGGAAAGCCCTTTATAAGGGAAAATGGTTCTTTGCATTATTCCTTTATAAAAATGTTACAGAAATCTTTTTAAGATTTATCAACATGTGTTGATTTTGATTGTTTTACAGCTGTGTTGGTTATTTTTGGCTATGAGATATTTTTCCCAATTCCTGAGCTGCTGACATTAGAAAAAGGAGTAAACTTGAGTGGTTTTAAATCCTCCCCTTTTGAGAGATTATAGGAGATTATTAAAGGCGATTTCTTGTTTACCTCAAGGATCCTCCAGTGGAGGATTTTGGAAATCTCTAACCGGTTGTTCTAGAAAGGGAGGCACGTAACTAAGCTCCTGGGTATTTAAGTAATAGTATTACCCTTTCTAGCCTCCCCTCTTAGTGGGGTGTTTGGAACATTTTTGTTTCCCTTTGCTGATAAATTCGGGTATTTGGCTCACCGGAAAGCCGGGCAGCAGCAGCACACGCTGCACGAGCGCGTCGGGTCGCTCCTGCCTCCGCACGGGCCATCGTGCGGCCGCGGGGGCTGCCACGGCCAAGGAGGGAGTATCCCCCATCTCTCATTTCCCAGCAATTTCTGTCCTTACATCCATGTGGCTGCTGTGTGGTTAGTGGTGTTACCTGCCACAAGTGCATTACGGCTACACTCAGTGATCTGTATTGGTTTCTGGTATCGGAATGTTGTCCTGCAGGTGTTAATTTTGGTAAAGAAACTCGAATTGATATCTGGGACAAGGAGGAATTCAGGAATTTTGCTGCCTTGCAAGTGCGTGGCTTGCTGGAACCCAAAGCTGAGGTGTTTCTGTGCTGGTGATGGACCAAGGAGGTTGAGGATTCCCAGACAGAGCAGGGGGTATTGGGAGCTTTGACAGATGAGGTTGAGGGAAAATCCTAATTAATATGTAGCTAATAATGGTGCTATTTCCAAATTTTATGTACCTGCAATGGACAACTGAAGACAGGTCTGGCTGTACGTAACTTCAGGGATTTAAACAATAGTGGAACGTTCTCATCAGGTCTAACCAGAGTGATTTTTAGGGGGGAAGGAGGAGCTGTGGTGTGTGACTGGTACCTGGCTCCCATCCAGGAGGACAGAGCAGTGCTGCAGGGAGGTGACTGCAGCACCCGGATGGGCAGAGCACAGGCAATGGGCAATGTGCAGGGACGTAGCCATCACGAGGAATGATTTAAGTTTTCCCTACGTGAGTGGCTTAGTATTGTTTATGCTGACTCCATGATATTTCACTGGCAAGAGGTTGGCTGCTGTATTTGAGCACAGATGAGAGTCACTTGAAGATGAATCCAGGTCTGGACACCTTGCAGAGAGCAGCACTTACGGGCTGTGTTAGTAGCAGAACAGGGTGTTTTTTGCTTGATATGAGATGGATGCCTGTGATTGAAACTGCGACAGAATTGGACATCATTGATGTCTGAGTAGAACCAATCCTGCCTGAAAATCAGAGCACGAATCAGTGATTTCTTGGTTCTCGACAAAGGATGTGATAATGACCCGGCTGGATAACAGGCCCCAGCTTCGGCCTTGTTAGGATTCCAGCCCACAAATGGTACCTGGGGGCTGGTGATTGAATAAAAAAAAAAAAAAATACTTTTACGACTAGGAGAGGCTGCAATGAAGCAGCAAGTTGTGCCATGAAGGCGCAGAGTCTTGAAAACCCAACAAGCTGCTTGTTCAGCCGTCTGCGAACGAAACCACCGTCTTCTGTAATGCAGAGGGTGTGATAATTAGCTACAAAACAACGTGAATTGCTAATATGGGGCATTACGGCAGCAAATTAATCCACTGCAAAGGCCTGAGGAGAGCAGGGGCACCCTCAGCATTGTCAGCTGCTGCTTAACCCAGTAACAGAGTGCCCTAAAGTGTGAGAGTCCCAGAGTTCCCTGTGTACGCCGTGTTGTAACCTGCTGCTGTCTTAATTTCTTTCCATTGAAATTGGAAATGAAAGGAAACCCTTGGGTTTCGTAGCAAAATTGGATCATGTTCTCAGTAATTCATGGATGTTTTGGTCATGTCTACAAGCCTGGGCCAAATGTAAATGGAAGAATAAATTTGAGATTGGACAATGCAATGAGAGGTAGGGTCCAGCTCTGGCTCTGTGCATTTGAATTGTTGCTAAGATCTGTAAAACTCTCCTCATTCTACCCTTCCGACTGAAAAATGGACACTTTCCCCCTGCCCTGCCACTTTTTTTTTGTATATTTATTTTACTCAGAGCAGATCTAAGAAGTAAAGAATAAAGTATATGTGAAAAATGAAAAACTTGCATGAACTGTGAATGGAAGCTGCTAAAATTTTCTTTGACTTAAGTTCTTGTTTCTATCACAAGGGGATTTCATAGGAAAGTGTCAGTTTCCTACACATGATAATTAAGATTCATATGACTAACAACTTAAAATTCAGTAGAAATCTCATATAACCCTCTAGCGGTCCCCAAATCCTGGGTTATTAGTCTGAAACTGGCAAGTACAGAATAGTAGAGAGAAAACTGGGACAGATATGTTCAATATTAATGCAAAAAGATACAGAAGAACTATAGTGAAAAATAAAAATAAACTTTCTTTTCCTATGCAGTGGAAGTACCTCAGGCAAAGAAGTTATTATAATACACATTGAACTTAACTGAAATATAGATCTAAACCTTTAAACATATTCCCCTGATTTTAATGGTATAAAATATTCACTGTAGACAGTAAATTAGACAATGATTTAAGAAATAGTGGGCTATGAAATTTATTTAGTTATTATTTCTACATAAGCATAAGGAAAGAGCTTTGTGTCTTTTTATGTCCTTTACTAGCTGAGTGTATTTAATACATGTTCTCTAAGAATATTTTTTTTCAACTTAAAGATAGACAAACACCTTCAACAAATAAACTTTTAATATAATTATTTTTAATATTTTCAGTATTTTTTTTCCTGTTACTTCTTAACAGAAAAAAAAAAAAGAGAATAGGATTTCATTGCTTCCGTTCCAAAATCAGCTATCCAGCATTGAGCCTTAATTCTTTGCTTACAGATATTACACACCCAAAGAAATTTATTTACCTAGATTTTAATTTTATTTACATTTGAAGGCAATTGTTGCTGTTGCCAGAACTGGAATCATTGTGATTTCTTTCTGCCTTAATTCCCATTTTTCAGACATTTGTGAACAGCTTTGTTATGTTACTTCACTCTGCTCATTTATGGATATGTATAAAGTCAGTTCCTGGATCTTTATTCTCTGCTTATAATTTTGTACTGTTGACTTACATGTGCAGAAAGAAAGAATTTCAATAACTTTGATTTGAATAAATACATTTGTCAGAAAAAGAATTTCAAGGTTTTTCCACCTGAGCAGCTCTTTTGACTGTTGCTGGTTGCTTTTTCTTCTCTTGTATCTCCTAACTTTTTGAAACTTTTTCCACTTCTCATATTCTCCCTGTAAGGAATGCAACCTTTTGTGTTTTAGAAGTTTAGGCTGTATAGTGATTACAAATTCATGCATTGGAGGAAAATATTTTGGGTGAAGAAGAGGAAAGGTTTGGTTAAAGCTGTTATATTTTCATGTTTAATTCCAATTATTCTCTGAGTTCAGTTTATGATTTTCAAGGTTATAAATTATAAATTGGGAAAATTTAAAACAGAATTCTCTCTGCTATTTTAGTTTTGATACTGAGCCAGGAATCAGAATACCTTCATACTGCCCAGACAGTTTTTCTTATTCATATTGCTAAATCCTGCCTCGAGGTTTTTGTTTTGTGTTGTTCTTCCTACCTAGGTTGTATATAGATCAAAGATATCTGAAAAAATGCAGATAGATATTTCATCTCTGTTTTGATAACCAGAACTGTGAACCGTTTGATAGAATGCTCTGTTACGTAGCAATGTCTTCTCTTTGGTTACAACTTCTTATCAGATAGTAGCCAGTTCTCCCTTTTTTTAATCTGAAGTATCTAAAGTGTTCTGTCTTAAGGTATCCATAATAATAATAATAATAATAACTAAACTATAAATGAAACAACTCTGAGCATGAGTCTTTAATAAATTCAAGTTGGAGGACCGAATGTTCTGTGCTGAATAGATGCATATGGTGAGTGCTTTGAATCAAGTCAGGGCTAAAAGGAAATGATCTGCAGTTCTCTGCTTGAGCACATGTTTAGAAGAGATTAAAAAGAAAGGAAAAAAAAAAAAAAAAAAAAAGAAAACAGACTTAAAGGCTTTATTAGACCTGAAAGCTGGAAGCAGATGTAAAGTTTAAGCATAGTAATGCTTAAATTCTCATGTAACGGCTCAGAAACAGACATGTAATATAAGACAAACAGTCATCTTTGAAATTAAAAGCCATTATGATTTCAATTTTGCCACAAAATCAATATCCGAGCCTAATTCACAAGAGCCACAATAAAGAAAGTAGAAAGAAATAGCTGAAATCTCTCCATGAGGTCAACCTGTCAAAGAAACTTATAGTACAATATCAGTTTAGGTTGTTTGCTGGCTTCCTGAGCAGTAGGTTCCTTTTATCTTTTGAAGTCTGCAATAGGTCCCCAGGAACGAAGCACTGAAAGCCCCTCTATCAGCACGTGTCACCAATGAAAAGCAAAGTGAATTCTAATTTGCTAAACTAGAGGAGAGTTTTTTTTTTCTCCAGTAAATTTTCTAAATTCAAATTAAAAATATGAAAGTATAGTAACCTGTTAACTGATGTTTTATCTCTTTTTAAGGAAGGAAAGATTTTGTTTTCAAGTACATCAACATGTTGTCTTCTTTTAGAAGACACTTCTGAAAAAATAGGGAAAAAAAGTGTTTTTTTATCAAAAAATGCAATTATAAGCACATACCCGTATTGTGTGAACTTGTTTGCTAGCCATGATGACTGAACTAGAGAAGATGATCATTCATGCCATCATAGATGTTAACATTTTATTTGCAAGAAAGGTGATTTGCCTGGACAAAAGCCTATATACTGGGTCACAGAAAATCTATAATAATCTGTTTAATACAGAGCTTTAAATAGTCACCTTAGCAAAAATAGTTTTGTAGCTGCAAATGCTGGCCAAATCTGAGTAGTAATTTTTGGACAAATTTAGCTATTCAGTGTTCCTTGCTCTTAGTTACTTAGTAACTTAGTCTTGCAGAGCTTAAGAACTTACACTGTTGCCGTTGTGCCCCCTTCTGAAAATGGGGGCTTTGGTTGCTAAATTCTGCTGTCATTTATACTAGTGAAATAGCTTGATTCAAAACTCTGATAAATTCATTAGCTCAGCACCTCCTTCCTGGCTCTTGGCTAATTAGTTACCCCTCAAAACATGTCTTCACAAAGCAATAGAGTGTTATGTAGGGATAGCTGTTTTTTTATTTTATTTTTTATTTTTTCAATTGACTAAATTAGCTTCAGTGGAACAACACACTAATGTAGACATGCTGCTTATGAAAAGGCTGATTTGAACATCTTTACATGGCAGTGCATTGTGCTTACAGTTGTCTGTTGTCAGGAATTCAATTTGTCAAACCTTTTCAGCCAAGTAATGCTGCCTTTACTCTGCTGTTTTGTGCTGGATATGGAGCTTGATAATGAAAGCTGATAAGTAATTCTTTAGTGTTCCTACAAGAATGCCATCGGCAATTGCTTAAAAGTACAATATTGATAGTCCTGACTAAGTCCTGATTAAAAGGTAGGGCATTTTCTTCCATTACATGTTCATAAATAGAAAGGAAAGTTACAGCTCTTTATATTTAAAAGCTTCACCCAAAGTTGCTAATGTCAGTAAAAGTTGTTCTGTTGACTTCAATGATAGGTGGGTGACTGGCTTGCACTTCATGGGCAGTTCTGGCTGAAGAAAAGAAGTTGCAGGATTTAGCAAGCATTGGAAAAAATGCAGTCAAATTAGAAATCAGATATGTCTAGAACACAGTGCAGGATGGAAAAGGAAAGAAGTCCGTGTGGGGGTAATCGTGATGAGGGCTTTGCATCATGAAAGAGGTTGCCCATAAATGCATCCAGCTGACAGGGAGACATTTACAGCTGATTTGTGGTATTGCAATACATTTATACAAGACAGGGAGGAATAGAAAAAGAAAAAAAAAAGGCAACTTTTTTTTCTTTTCTTCTACAAAACAGAAATTCGCTTATTGGAAACGCTCTCTTCAAAGTAAATGTGAGGTAAGGAGGAGTGATTCTTCTTGCATGATTTATTCTTGACTCGGAGTGCCTCTCGGAGAGGTAGCTTGTGTTGGCTGGCATGTGTGATTAAGCTGGGTGTGATAAGGATATTCCCTTGCTTGCTGCTCCGGAGCGCATGGGGACTAAAGGGACGTGTGGCCAGTCTATTTTCAAGAAGTAACATACAGCAGAGACTGTGTTAAAAGCCAGATCCTGATAGGAAGGTGATTGGACAAGTCAGGGTTAGAACCACAAAGATCACTCTAATAACGTCTGAGAAAATGAAGCCTGCTTGGTGCTCCTTCATCACCATGCATACACCCTCAATTAAAGCAATGCCCCTGATAGCAGGCAGTGTAATCTGCATTTTATTTCACTCATGAGCCAAATAACAAGTTACTCAGGCCTGCGGCACTCATGAGTGATATGGGCCGTGTAATATCCTCTCCATTGAGTTTCCTATTATTAAGCTTGAAATAAGGAGTTCAAAATTAACTGTGACAATGATTTTATCTAGTGTTGGCATCACCATTAGCTTTTGCAGTTTACTGCTAATAAAACTTTAAATTTGCTGTTACTTGTAATAACCTTTTTGCCACCTTAGCTGTAGAAATTAGAAAAAGAACCTCGTCACAAAATGTGCCTAATGACTTTTTCTAGATGCATGAAAGAATTGGCTATAAATAGTTGCTGTTATTTATGTAGAGTTAATACAATAAAGTGCAATATTCAGATTTCAGGTGCTTAATTTGAAGCACATACTTCTTTTAACAGCATCAGAGTTGCATGGCTCACGTGTTTACCTGAGCAATGTTACATGCGCTGAGTCAAATGGATAAGGACCCTCTGCAGCTGTCAGTGCATTTTGAAAAACTGACACACAAGTGAGTACAGGTGATTTCATGTTTCTGAAATCTTGTATCTGAGTTGGTGTTAATAAGGAGAAAGTCTGAAAAAGTTTCTGATCTTAAATGTATCACTCCAGAAGACTTTCATAAGGTGCTATCCTCAAGTCAGTTGGCTTGTGTGCAGTATGAGCTGTGGAACTGAAATCCGCAGATGAAAATACACTTTTATCCATAGACTCTTGTTCTCCTTTTGATGTCTTTTTTTCAGCTATTTTTTTCAAGTTTTCTAACTGCAATTTGCATTGATTTCATTGAGGCAAGGATTTCAGCTTGCATCTTTTCCCTGACATAATGCCAACCACAAGTACAGATAGTTAAACAATAGCAAAAAGTAACAAAAGAATTAAAGGTAGATGTGCTATTGAGGAGGCAAAAGCAGTGTACTCAGGGATAAATGCCAAAAAAAGAAGCAGCAGCATTTAATTCCCCTTTGCTAGAATTATTTAAGTAGGTGTGCAAATTTTGTGCCATGACTAAAGAATGAGAGGACCTGATAGGATGCAGAGACCCAGGAAGTCGTGTAAAGTAACCCACAGAGTTATGCTTATTGCCAATGTGTATGTATCAAATACCAGAACCTCTCTTTTCTGAGATTTTACAGATGAGAAAACTATGTAAAGATAATACTCATGATTTTAAGGTGTATTTTCCTTTTTAAACATGGATGGTCACTTATTTCTTAAGTAAATTCTTGCACTTATGCTGGCTGTGAGTCTTGGGTTCACACCTGCATCTTTCTACATGCCTAGAACTCACCTTATCTTTAAAAGTGTTGACGATTGATCGATAAGGAGAAAGTCTAAAAGATCATAGCTTTTTAGCCTAGGGATTTGGATGTTACCAGGAGGAAGAGAAGCTCTTGGTTTTGGTCCCTGCTCCATGTCTCCTGTGCAGTAATTACTAAACATACATAAGTTCTGGGACACAGGCTGCTAACTAGGACCTCAGTTACCAGATGAATATTCTGCATAAGAAGCCATGCCCTTTATTTTGGCCTTGCTCTGACATAACTGATGGTCATTTTAAAGAGCAGAAAAGCTTTTGTAGCAGAGAGGGAGGTTGTTTTTCCCCTGTCCTTTCCCCATTCACTCACTCTAGCGTGATGTGATGGCTGGGAGATGGGCGAAATAAGTTGAAATTTCCGATCTATTTAAATGAAGGGAACGAGGGTGTTTCACGGTTATTGGACCTTGGTGCTAGCTGGACACTTACAGCACGAGGCGGTAACAGCGGAGCCTTGGCAGGAGAGCGAGAGGGAGAAGGGGGGTCTAGTTGATGCTCATCATGTGCCTGCAGCTCTAATTTTGCTTGCTTATTTTCTCTTTCCCCACTGCCTCATCATTACTTCATAGGAGCCAGGCAGAAAGTAATGGACCATGCGAATAGCAAAAATAAATTAATTTAGTGAGGACTAGGATTGAAGCAAGATCACATGGGTCAGGCAGGAAAATTCAGGTGGCTGCACGAAGGCTGGCGCAGCGCAAGAGTGAAGGAGGAGACAGTGTGGGCCGGGATGCTCCTTCTCTGTTCATTTCTTATATAATCCTGCAACCTGTCGTTTAGGCTTCGGCTAACAGGGCACTTTGGGAGAAAAAAACACACAAAACAACAACAACAAAGCATGGTATTTAAATGGTCTAAATAAGTTTTGTTGAAGAAAAAAAAAAGAATTTTTAGATAATTTTTGAGTAGTATTCTTTCTTTCTTTCTTTTTTTTTTTTTTTTTTCTCCTCTCTCTTAATTTCTCTCTCCCCGATTCTGGCTCCCAGTTGGGACTTCGTATTCTGTATCTCATGCAAAGCTCCTTTCATAAAGAGCAGTTCAGATTGCCCTGATGGAGCTTCAGCTCTGACCTTGGTGCATCAGCTCTGAGAAACCCCAGCAGTGCAGGGGCCCATGAAGGGCACCCTTTATACGTGTTACCATATCCAGGTTGTCCTGCTCTGCTGCTCCGTGTAGCCGGTGCTCCCAGGAACGTTCCTGTAGCCACCGGTGCCGTTATGGACGGGAGCTCCGGAGCCCTGCAGAGATGTCCTGCCTGGAGGGGCACCAGCTGCAGCCTTGGAGCCCGTTAACACCAATTCCTACAATAACAGTGTGGTGGAATAAGCTGTGAATCATCTCTAATAGGCACAGCAATGCACTGCCCCACACTGCCCCAGCTTTCTAGTTCAAGGGACAGCTCCAAACTTTTGCTGCAGGTTGCTGGCAAAGTACCAAAGAGAGACTAAAATGCTTCCCCCGAATAGCTTTAACATGCAGAATATGCTTTGCTCCTGGTCCCCTGGTGCTGGTAGGGAGAGGTAGGGACACATTAGTAATATTTTATCAGCAAAATGGTGAATTTCCAATAGTTTGTCCTCGTGTGCTTTTCTCAACTCTGTGCTTTTTTTTTATTTTTATTTTTTAAGTATATCATATCAAAACTAAGCAATTTTTTAGCCCTCATTTCTGAGAAAATTGTTTTCAGTTCGGTTGATATGCTGAATTTTCAGTTTTGGTAGTACTTCTGACGTGAATGAAATGCTTAAAAGTAAATTTTTGTGTAATTATTTGAAGGATTAGGGGTAAGCAGCACCAACACTTTCCTCGGTTGTTCCACAGCCACAGTGAAGCCAATATCTATCAGGCAGATACTTTGTTTTAATGGAAAGATTTTTTTTCAGAGATGATAAAAGAAGCATTAAAAATTGCATCTCTGCCACTTTTGATATTTCAGAATATGCTAGACGTTGTCCAGGAATTTTTGCAAAGTACAGTTTGAACTTTATAGCTTTATCTGCATTATGCTATGCATATAATAGCCTTGCTTATGTGATTAAATATACATGTTGCAAATATACTATGCATTTTGCTTATCTGACATGCTTTAGGCATGGTTTCACCTTCAGTACTGGCACCTTCAGACAATCACCTTTTAACTTTCTTTTTTTTTTCTTTCCCAAGAGTAATTTTTTGTCTCCTAAAATTGCACCCATATAGCACAGGTGACACCAAGTTCTGCTCCTTCCTCCTCATAATGTCCACCTCCTGTCTTCCCCTATTTGTGGTACTTTTCAAGCAGACTGGCAGGGGACACATCGGGAGGAATAAGCATATTTAGAGACTAAAAGTGTTTTGAATGATACAACTGTTGAAACAGATTTGGGGTTTTCAGTTTGAAGACAATATCCAGCCTGAATTGATGGCAAGTATACCGGAGAGTTAATGTCAAAATTAGGAAACATTTTTGACTGAGGTGCACCATAAAGAATTGGAGGTGGAACCGTTTGAAATTCCCACGGAGTGGATACGCAAACTAAGCGTTAAGCAGCATTTCCTAGTGCCCTGCTTGGGGGGAAGCCATTCGTTGTGTGTCCAAGGCCATCCTCCTCCTTTGCCAGGATCCAAGGGCTGCGTTTCGCTGTGGCTCCTCTGCCGTTCGGGTCTGACCCAGTTCAGTAGGGCCGGGTTGGCCACGGTACCTTTGGCTTTTAGCTCTCCTGCCTGTTGCTGCTTTCGGGAGTTCACCAGCTGGCCTGTGGCTTCCCTGTATCCTCCTCAGGTCCTGCTCTGTCGCCGTCTCTTCTTCTTGTGTAGGTTTTACTCAGAGCAATGCAATTCTGTGACGTGAGTAGGAGGAAGAATTGAACCAGGAGGAGGAGAAAAAATACGAAAAAAAAAGCTCCTTTCAGTGCAGCATTCATTTGGGTTAAATTAAAGTAGCCCTGGAAGTACGGGTGCAGAAGCAATGAACTTCAAGCTAATGACAGAAACAGTTGTGTTTATAGTAACTTAATTATGTTAATTGATTTGACAACTTAAGAGAAAGGAGAGGAGTTAGCTGGAGACAAGTCCGATGGAATGGAGAGAGAAGCTGCTATTTAGCCCCAGTGAGTGGAGAGAGATCTGTAGGAGGCATAGCAGGAAGATTGTAATGGGCCATAAAACTAATGTCTTTATTGAGTCCATGATTTTTATTATCCATTAGTTATTAAGTTGAGTTCCTGGATTAGCTCTGGAAGGCATCTTAAAGTCTTGCCTAGGGATGAAGGCTGAAAGGTCATAGGGGAGGGATCATGGGATCATTTTGTGATTTTTTTTTTTCTTTGTTAATAGCTGCATTTTTTTCTTTTCATTGATTATTTGAATTCAGTTTGGCACAAAATATGTTGACTGTTTTTTCATAAATGGTTTCCATGAGGACACCATCCTCCTCGACGTAGTTTAGTAGATGGTGGAATAATATCCTATACCATAACAGTGTCACAGGTTGCCTAAGAAATGCACAAACGCAAAAATGACTCCGAGAGGCTCTTGGCCACGAGCACATACTTACCCTTCCCACTGCCAGATGCTGAATTTGTTGTTCAGCTGAAGTCTCCCACAGGTCCAGCGGTGACATGGTTGACTGTCAGGAAAAAGGAGGTGGATTTTAGAATAGTCCAGAGAAATAAATGATCCAAGGAAAGTCAATAGTTTATTTTTGGTCCTCTTATCGGGTCTGAAAAAGAAGCAATAAGCTCCCAGGTAGGTGTTACTTGAAGCAGTTGTTCTGATGGGCTCCCAGCCGCCCGCAGGTCCTGCTCTCCCAGGGCCGCCGCCTCTTTCACTGCTCTCGGCTTGCGGCCTGGCCTTACCTGTTCGCTTGCCCCAGCTCATCCGAATCCCGCAGTGAGCTGGGGCAGAAATCCTGAGGTATTTTCTGGGTTGAGGTTTCTTCTGGTGTGTGGAGCTGGGCCGGCTCCTGTGGATGCGGTGGCGCCTGTGGGCAGTGCAAGGAGGGACGGGAGCGGGGACAGGAGAGCTGCAGCGCTCCGAGGCGGGCGGTAGGCAGCCTCCCTATTGGGGCTGCGCTTATTCTTTTTGTTAATTCAACAGAGTTATGAGGTTGAGTTGCCAGAAGTGTCTTTTGAAGGTTTTTTTGTAGCTCTCCATGGTAAATGGAAATGAGAGCAAAGCGTAGCTTTGGGTGTTGGTGAATGCTGGAGAATGATTAAGCCATCAGGCTGTAAAAAATATGAGGAGCTTAACAGATAGTCCTGTGCCACTGCTAGCAGGAATTGAGGGAAGACCCCACACTTATTACCTTGGAACACAATTTGTCATTAAACCTCTTCCTTAATAGCTTCAAGAGAAATTGTGTACTCTTGCTCTCCAGCAGCTTTTAGTTTGCTCTTTAAGATCCACAAGGCAAAAAATCCTGGCAGACCTGCCCTATTGAACAATCCTTCAAGAACTACCAAGAGAAATTGTCCTCAAACATTTCATCTTTCGAAAAGCCAGCTCTTCTCTCAGAGAAGACAGACATTTTATTAGCTATAAAATATAACTGCTCGGTTATTGCAACAAATCATGTGTGTGGTAGTAGGCACAAGAAGTGCAAGCCTGCACTTGGAGTCTCAACTCTTGGCGTAATTTTTGTTCCTGTAAGTGCTTAAGGCAGGCTGGAGTGCTGTCATAGCATGGGCTGTTATTCTGCTGGCTGGTGACACTCACAGTGTCTTTTATCTTTTATTAAAAATCCACAATTGAACAAAACCCTTAAGCATAAGCAAATTCAAATAAAACAAATGCCATAGGACTGAAGGAATGCTTGAAATGACAAAGTAACTGTAACAAATTAGGTTATATTTTCCTGAGTCTTTAGATAACTTGAAATAGTGATCCGTAATTAATTATGTACCAGGCAGCTCAGAATTAATTCCAAAATTCTGTTTTTTAAGAGCCTCTGTCCAACACAGAGAACTACAGCAACTTACACTGCAGAGGGAGACAGACAGAAGACTTCAATGCATTTAGGCATTTCCAGTAAGCAGAGTAACTACTAGGCCCCTTCTGTTAACATCATTTTCATTTTTTAAAGAGAGAAGGAAAGTAACTGTTCAAAACAGATATATGGTCCTGGAAGCATAATGTCACAGGAGAAGAGTGTTTGCTTTTATGTCACTTAACCAAGCCCTTTGGTTGTAACCCTGGAAAATCGTAAAATTGTGGTTTTATTACGCAGGGAAAAACTATTTTAGCTAAGCTTCAGGAGCTGTTTTGTTACTGGGGGCATAGACCATAAGAAGCCAAATATTATCATGTTCGGAATAAAATGATCTTCATAACATATTTTCTTCTTCATATTTCTGCTAGATTTATAATGCTATAAGCTATCAGAACGACCAGTGTTTCTGTGTTTAAAATACAAACTTTGTTGTGTAATCACCTACCGCTAAATCCGAATGCATTTTTTGTTTTGTTTTGTTTCATTTCATTTTGTGGCTCATTTCTTGCCTTCCACTCCCGAAGATCTTCAACTCTCTGCTCTCCGAGTAGTCACAAATGAATTTTTAAAATAAGCACTTGTACTGTGAACCAAAAAGCAAAATACAGAGATGGAATCAAAAGGAGAAGGTAAATCACTTTTAGTGTTCTCCAAAGAAACTTTCACTTGGCTTTTTCTGTTGTTTTGAAACTCTGAAAATCAATATAGAAGCATATATTCTGAAGGCAAGTCATCAGTGCACGGGGTGTTTGTAGCCGTCAGCTTTGAAGGGGATACTAATGCCCTCCTCCACCTGACCCGAATCCACAGTTCTTGGTGCTAAGTGTCCCGCTGAAAGTACATTTTAGCTGCGGCTATCCATCTCAATGGCTATTACTTTTACTGTTCCAGACTCCCATCCTTTATTATGGATCCACTGATAGATCAATATGACAGAAGCAAGATAAAAGTCAGTTAGCTGTACATGTCTATTAGGAGCTTGAAACCTCAGAAAGTGTTTTTTCAGGACAGGAAGTGTATGCTCTTCACCAGCAGCCCCATATATGCTGCTTTCCTGTTACGTATACCAATAGTTTTCTTTTAGTTTCCATTCGATCAGTCAGCGTGTGAGCACCGTCCTATTTTGACACCTTCCTGACCGTTGAACAGCGTTGAACTGGGGAAAGCTGATGTGAAGGGCGACGGGAGCCGCGGGGCAGGGGCAGGAGAGGGGCACGCGGCCCAGCCCGGCAGGGGAAGGGCGGCCTGCCCGCCGTGCCATGAACCCTGCTGCAGACCGGGGCGAAACTCGCCAGGCTTGAACTGACGGCCTGAAAACGGAGCCGAGGGGTCCAGACCTCGAAACCTTGGAGGGGAGGTCAGAATTGCCATCCTGGATGCCCCTCTGGGAGGAGGCTGCTGGGCACAGTAAAGAAATGACCTGGGGACATTCAGGTCCTGTTGGGTGGTGCCAGCTGGGGAGCTGGTGTGTCTGGGAGGCCCTGTGCTGGGTGCTGGTGGAGGAGAGCTGGGACACCCGTCCTGCAAGCCCAAGACCCCTTCCCACCCATCGTGATCGTCCTCACAATCAAAGAAATTGTAGCTCCAAGATTTTCCTGGAATTTGGGTGTGTAGGAAGGGTTTTGACAGTGTTGGCTCTTTTGCAGGACTGCTTCACATGCTCAAAAACCTCGCTCTATACGTGGAAAGTCACCTCGGAGACTGTGCTCTGTCAAAATGCTGTGAATTGGCAACAATCAGAGAAACGATTAGCAGGGAGCACAGATGACCTGCAGTCGTAAAAGTGTCGCACAGCTATATGTGATATTCACCCTCATCAAACAAAGTTTCCAGTTCTGCACAGATTAGTCAGCAGCTTTTAACTGGGACTTTTTCCCCATGTATTAAGTCTTGATTCGTGGTAAAAGCCTGTTACCATATGTGAGCTACGTGAGCTTGCAGCTGAGCAAAGGGTGAGGACCTGAGTATTTGTGTATTCTTTTCATTTATCGCCTGTGTTTCCCTGTAGCTGTAACCATGGGAAAAGGCATCAGTAGTAGAGCAATAAATGTCTACTGAATGTTCTTGCAGGAAAAAAAAAATTGCTCTGGAAAAGTACAGTTAGTACCATGTCGGATAAAGCAGCACAGTGCTCATTCTGAGTTATTTAGAAGGATGATTACACCTTAAAAGAGATGAAAATCCTTTTTGGTTTTCTGAGGTGTCTTCCTCTCCTAAGAGTTCTTTTTATTAAACACCTGTCACCAAGTGCAGTCTAATATATTCCCGAAGCAAAGCAACAGTATTTTTAAAAGTCAGTGTTACTTGTCATCCGTATGTTTTAAGCAGTGTCTCAGAAGGGACAAAACTCTATCAACAGGGACTAACTCCATCAAACCCATTCTCCTGTCATTTGATGAAATTCTTAGAAATTGGTATCTCTCAAGCTCTTCATTGCCTCTGAAGGCAGCTCTGCAGGGATGCCCCTGTCTTCCTTCTCCAGCTCTGCTTGCCATGTGCTTCCTTCCAGCAGCGATGTCCTTCAAGAGGCAGGTATGAAACGGGGGTCGCTTCCTTTCCGGCCTTGGTCCTGAAATAGCGTGGGAGAGACTCCGTCTCTAGCAAAGCTCTCCTCAGTGACAGCTGCTGGTGGAAGTGCAACACTAGTGGTGAGGCAGTGCAGAAGACTCACCCCAACAAGACTTTGAGAAGTGTTTGCGCTCTCAGTTCCTGTTGGTGCTGTAGAGTGCACCATCCCAGCTTGTTGCTAAAATGTGATGGGTAGGTTTGTGTGTGTTCGGGGCAGTTTGGAGTGATTTCCAGGAGTCTTAAAGCTCATGGAGCTTGCTCTTATACAGTTCAGCCTATTTTAGTTGGCAGTTGACACTGCTGCTTTAGAAAATGCTCTTTTTGTTCTTTTAGGGCAAATGAAGGATGTTCCGATATATTTAACAGGAACTACAGTCATATTTCTGAAGTGACCCTTTATGCAAAGTTTTGTTGGAAGCACCTGTTCCTGCACTGAAGCTGCACTGGGTGTTCTGGAAAGCTGGTATTAATTTCAAGCTATGAGCTGAATGTATTTTGGTATTTCTGCATCACATGCTATCACGTATATGTGGGTCCAAAACAGTACAACTAAATATACGAACAAGGGCAATCAAGTAGTAATTACTTGTCTGAGTAAGGAGAATGAGAAATTGAAGTGATAGAGCAGCGCACTGGACCGTTCTGCAGTGACTCACGGTACCTGTGGCTTTGGATTGATTCCAGAGGAGGTTAGCAGTAGGCACAGCGGAGCCATCGATACCTTTTTTATATGCAAATACCTCATGTGAATGGTAATTGCTGCTGTTTATTTTTTGTTTGATTGGTTTGTTTTGTTTTTAGGGAAAAAAAAACATGTTTTGTAGGAATATTTTTAAGATGGCAAAAGAAAAGTGGCACTGTTTGAAAATCCCAGTGGTATCGTAATGAGACTTCACATAAACATTAGATCAAGCAACAAAAAGCAGTATGAATTATTCTGGGAAGTTTTTAAATGTGGGATATATGACATTATTTAAGTATTTATAAATGCCATATCATCTGTTATAAGGAAAGCTAATAGACTGTTCTGCAGACATTTCAGCTCCAAAAAGAAATTGCTTCTGTAATCTATTTCTATAAAATCGGCAAAAGTGGAAGCAGACGTACTATGGGTCAATACCAGTGAAAGGCCCCTCTGCAGACAAAAGATTCACAGTCCATTAAGTTTCAGGTCTGCCCTGATATGGATTCCTCTGATGTATTACTATTATATCCTATTTTTGTTGACTCAGTTCCTATGTCAGCAAAACCAAACATTTTGGCTTGTGTCCCAGCATCAAGCTGTCTGTGGAGGATATGTGTTTGCCTCTACCACCATGACAGTAATGAGAAACTGGCATTATTTTGATTTGCATAATTGTACGCTTCTAACTTAGACTCTGTGTCAGTAGGAGACAACTTATTGTAATGATACTCACTGCACATTATTCGTTCTGTGCAATCAGCATTTATTTATGCAAATTTTGTCATTACAAGAGGTCATTTTCCAACCTTCTACCATGAAATCACTTTCTCTGCCAATAAACAGTAAGAAAACAGAATAGGAGAACAGCCAGGTATATTTGTCATTCACATTCATTGGCCAAGACACTGCAAAGGGTTTATTGTATGTGTGCATATGTTTTTAAAATTATGTTTTATGAAAGACTGACAGCTATGATGACAAACCTAAAAGTTGATAGACCACATGTGATTATTCTAGACAAATGCTGTCAAAAAGGCACACACAAAACCCCAAACAAAACCAACCCACTGTCTCACTAGTTCTCAGAGTTTCTTTTAAGAATAATTTATAGACTGAAAAAAATATTTTGTGCTCCCCAGATGATCAGTGGAATGTTTTCTGTGATAAGAAGCAGAACCCTGTAATTTATTCATGTAAGAGATAAAAAGACAGAATAACAAACTTGGATGTCCCACTTGCAACCTGAAATAGCAATAAATGTTGGAGAAACTCATCAAAATTGTTTGGATATTCAGGATTCATGAAGTGACCTTCAAGGCTTTTGTGACGAAAATATTACCAAGGTCACGTTTGTCTTATCATTAGTAGTAGATGAGCCTCTTAAGGTTTGCTTTGCAAATAACTGAAATGATGTCAGTAATTAGAGTTTGCCCTAGACAATCCCATCTAAGTTGAAAAAGAGTTAGAATATGTCAGGGCTTAAAAGCTAGGAGGAAAACACACAAAGTAGGTAATTTAGAGGCTGGTTGACTCTGGCAAAGTGATGATAGTCAATAGATTTTTATCCCGATGAGAGGGACATCAAAGTTCCTTGCTACCATCCAAACTGTTGCTGCAAGGACACCAGAAAGCCCCCAGCTGTGGCTTCCCAGCTATGGCAGTGCGAGCAGGAAAGAGAGCTCTGCTCTGCCAGCTTTTAGACTGCAACCATGTTCTAAGTAAATGCAAAACAACACCCACAGGAAGGCCACATTTACAAAGACTGGTTGAGTTTCTAGTGGCCTTTTGTATGCCGAACAAATCTACAAATCAGGTGATGTACAACACATGGAAAAAAAGTACGTTTTGAAAGAACGCTGTGTGTTCACATGAGTACGAAGGAAGAAGCTTGATAATTGACAAGCACATCATCTGAGGTAGAAAATTCTATCCGCAGGTGTGGATCAGATTAGTTCCTATATAATTTTGTGATCCTTGCTTTAAGTGGGAATATAATCCTCTGTCCCAGCGTACGTGGTTTCAAGCTGCTCAAATGAAAAGGTTTTTGAAGAAAACTCAGCTGAGCAGCCAATGCTGTATGACCCTGAAGTGGAACATGAAGCTATGTGAGCAGAGCGTTTAATAAGAATATACTGTTCCTTGTGTCATTTCCCCACAGTTAGTATGACATGCTGAATTAAGAGCAGAAACTGCATAGTTAGAACTTTCTGCCTTTTTTTTTTTTTTTTTTTTTTTTTTTTTTTGTGGTTATGAGTTAATTGGGAAAGAAGTAAGGGGAACTAAATTGAAAGGACCACAATAAAACTAAACTCAAGAATGGAATGAGAAAGGAAAGAAGTCCCAAAGGAAAAAGAAAATGCTGTGGAAGAAAAGTGAAGACTAGGGAGAAAAAAAAAGGGCTGTGTGTCAGTGAGGTACAAGACTAAAACTTAAATTGCAAAATAAGAGCCAGTGAACACAGAAGAAACTACCAAAATCCCAAGTTACTCAAAGTAAAAACAGCCTGAATGAAATGTGATGTTGCAGGTAAGAGGGAGGAATACTCATAGAAGACGTAGCCTTGTACTGGCAGCAGGAAGAACACGAATGGATGCTTAAAATGAGCAACACAGGTGTAAGACAGCATGGATGATAGTGGGAAGACGACTATTTGGGGATTGAGACAAATACAGGGTATACTGTACAGTTTGGGAAAGTATTTGGCAAACCTGAGGCGTGCAAGGAAATACTCTAAGAGTATTTCATAATTGGAGGATTTGATAGACTCAAATGCTCTGCTGAAAGGCAGAGGCAGGAAAAACAGACAGTAGCAACCCAAGGAGCAACACTTGCATCTGGAAGAAATGAAGGGCAGATTTTTCTCTAAAACTTTGCTTTGAAAATAACTTTCAAACAGAACAAAAGCCCTAACAACAGTATCCTTTCCAATTTCACTTTTATGTTTCTCAACTGTTTTAAGTAACAAAACAAGAATTTCCTCCCTTTGTTAATTAGATGGAGTCATCATATGCAGAAACATTCCTTGTGGATGCTTTGATTTCATGAGATCTTGCTTACGAGCAGCCCCAGGCATGGCAGTGGTGGCTAATGAACGCCTTTTCTGTGGTCCCTCTGTGAGTGGTTATTTTGTCTCTTCCCCCTTCTAGGACAGAGGGGCCATAATGGGCCAAATGGGAAAAACTGAAGCCCTTTTGGTAGCCGATGACAAAGAGCTCTTGCAGTTTGCTGGGAAGATAATAAATGCCCCTTCCCTAATATGCAGATTTTAATCTAGTCTTGCACTACATCTTATGCAAGTAGAAGGTGAGTTTTGTAATCACCTTCCAACCAGCATATCTGTAACCCAGCTGAAGCAAAAATCAAACTAAAAGTAAGTTTTGGGGTTCCTCAGCATGAATCTCCTCTGTCAGTCGTGATACCTGGCTTTCTTGGTGTTTCTGCAGGAGCCATGAAACTCCTGAGTTAAAAACTCCAAAGGTTAGGAATTATAGGAATGCTGTATTCTGACCAAGTCTTTACAATCCCTTTCAGAGTGCCTGAATTTGGACAGTTTAGCGACTCACAGTACCAGTTCTTTCATAAGACTTCCTAGCTGTGCTAAATGCAAGAGGATTTACCGAAGTATAAATAGTTTGCCTAGAATACTGAGAAATTAGGAACTGGGGGAATCACAAAGCGCATATTTGTTTAGATGTGCTATTTACTTACAGATATGAAAATATGTGTAAAATCTTTATTTACTCTGTAAGTCCTTGCACTTCCTGTCTCTTTCCCTTAGAGCGGAGCATGGGTTGAAGGGCAGGTGTCTGCATGTCGCAGTGGAGAAGACTGGGGAGTCCGAAGCTGGGGCTTGAAGCCTGAACCGTGTGAGCCCTGATTGCGGCGCAGCCCTTCAGGACCGTCTGTCTCCAATTTTGTACCTGCTCCGTGTGTACGCAGTACGGAGCCCTCTCTTTATTAAAAGGCATCACGTGAGGTACTTTCTGCTTAGCAGTCATCCAAATTGTGCCAGTGGGTTTCTTTTATCTAAATCAACAGCATGTGTGGATGCTTGTTGCAGATTTCAAGTACACCGTGCCAATGATTCACACAAGGCAAAGGCCTGTTTGCTGAAAAGAAATCCATGGCCAGGGCAATTACAATGTAGCTGAACTGTTCTAATGGTGAAGTGTCTTTGATTCCATATAATAAGAACCATGCAGCCTTCGAAATATTTATTAAAATGTTTTCAAATGCATTATTACTTTTGAATTGTGGATGGGCCAAATGGAAAATGCAGAAACTTTATCCAACGGTCAGGAGAATGCCAGCTGCTTTGAACTCATGTTTTAACTCCTGCAGTTACCTCTGCAGCCTCCGCTGCCATCCTCAGTGGCTTTGATTCAGTTGCTCAGCATTGGATTCACTTTGCCTGTACTCAGTGATCTATAAGTAAGCAGTGAATGAAAGCAGGTCACCTGGGCATCTTCTATGGCCAAGGGAGAGAGGAAGATGGTTCCTCTCTCTGAGATCAATTTTGGCAGCCTCTGGTAATCGCAGTGCAACTGGCTTTATGAAGAATTTACAGGAAGTTTGTGATGAAGTATAATCCTGATTTTATAAGGGTCATATCCTTTCCCAAAATGAATTTAATGAGAACTTCTAACTGCAAACATCAAAAATGTACATTCATCCTTTGCCAGAGGAATGTCTGAAAAGGTTAGTTCTTCGGTATCTCTATAGCATTAATTTAGTGCACCTCCAAATATGAGAACTTGTTATTTTAAAAATCTGGTGCAATTCTTCTGCATGACAAAATTGAGTCTCCAGTAATGCACAGTTTTAATGAACGAAGTGTAAGATATCTGTCCGAAATGCTTATTTTTCCTTTAGTTTATTAGGAATTACTGTTATTTAAAATAGCTTTAATAGTCATTTTGATGTTGATTTTTATAATATTATTTGGAGCAAATGCTCCATTGTTTAAAGCTAGCTAGAACCCTTAGTCTATAACAACTATGTTATCCTTACAACTTAATTCCACAGTGTAAGTTCTTATAGGTCTAGAATTCTGAAACCAAATTAATTTAATGCCATTAAATATTGCTCACATCCCACATAATCCTTATTTCCTGTTAAAAGGTATAAATAAATATATATACCAACTATAAGTAGCTCGTAGTACAGAATTAAGCATTAAACAAAATGTAATTTAAATGGAAACAACTTTTAAGCCCCTTTATTTCAAAGTGTGTACGTTATAAGTTATAAATCCAAATACTGTAAGTTATTTAATCTTTCAGTGGGATAAAAAGCAGCTTTACTTGTTTCAGACCAGAGTTCCATGTATGTGTTGAAAGCAGAACTTTAAATTATAACATTAGTAGAAATGGTATCTTTTGACATACTGCACCTTAACATTATTTTATATTATTATGGTATATTAAAATCGGGCTGCAGAAGAGCAGATGTGATACATTAAGAGTGGGTTAACTTGGGTTTTTTCTTTCTGTCCGTCTGCCTTTTTCAAACTGAAGTGGTTCAGCCTGACAAAGCTCAGGTTAATGAGGTAGGAGGAGACAAAAATCCGGGAGGCTGTAATGCTTTATCTTCTTTCACAACCTATCCCCCGTATGGCTAAGTGGGAGCTTCAGCCGAACAGATACTTTTGGCATGTTTCCTTCCTCTCCACATCAGGACCTGAGAGGTGCTAGAAGTGGGAATAAGAAATGGTAACAAAAGCCTGTGGAAGAATATTGCTGTTACAGTTTTCTTTCTGTTAAGGTAATTGTCCAGTGCAAAAAATAGCTGGCACATCCATCAATTGCTTAGCAGCTGCAAGCTTGAGTATAATAAATATGTGTAAATATATTTACAAAAATAAATATAGAAATAATATTTTCACAAGGGATCTATTTATATTTTTTGCTGTGATTAATGCACCTAGTTTAATCTGGACATGTGGAATGTTGGAATTTTATTTTAAACAGAAATTCAGTAGTCTTTATTATGAAAGAGGGAAGTAAGCTTCCATAAAACCCTCTATTTTGCAGAATAATCCTTGCACTGGTCATATATATCCACATGATAAAGGAGTTAATTCACATTGTCATTTGACTTCTGCCATTTAATACTTAAAGGCAGCAAAACATGGCGATCCCAGCTATAGGGTGCCTCACCACAAGCCCTGACAGATTAAGTGCCCACATTATAGCTGGTATCTTGGCGGGATCATGACAGATGGCTGTGCTTTGGAAGCGCTCATTTAATGACATGATTTACAGCTCACCGAGGGGAGCGGAGCCCGCTCTGGCTGCGGGGGAGTCGCGCGCTGCAAGGATGGGCTCCTGCACGGCTACAGCATCCCCGGCGTTGGCAAAGTTGTCAACATCCATCAGGTGACAAACCAACAGTTTGGGTTCACCGACCACTGGTAAATGAGACCCCTCGCAACTCGATTCCCTATCCTGGTGGAAAGGTCTGTGTGTTTTCTGGAGCCCAGGGTCACTAAGTGGAGCAGGAGCCTGTGTGCTTACTCATCTTTTAATTTGCACAAGGAATTTAGGCATGGTAATGCAGAAGAGCAAGGTTTTACATAGATCAAATGCAGGTGAAGCTCTTGAGCATAATTTCCAAATAATGATGTGTTTTAGTTGCTGAAGTTACGCACAGACTGCATGATATGGAATTTTTCAAGAATAGAACTTTTAAGGAACTAGTTAAAATTGCAGTCCTAATTTTTCAGGGAATTAGACATTATTGAGAAAATATTTGAACTCTATTACTTTGACTATAAGTTTAGTTTTGGGCAGTCTTTTTAAAAATGGTACTTGATCCTTCTGCAAGAATAGTTCTGTGTAACTGTTATTTGCAATAAATGTGGTTATTTTATTCATGAATTACTATAGGTAATACGGGTTTCTACCACTTGATCCTTTTGTGGACCTGAAGCTGTTCAGCCATACCAAACAGCAGCAATGGCAGGTTGTTCAGCCTGGCTTAAGCAGCTTCCTAGGGAAAGATATTGTAGCAGTTGGGGCATCCATTGTGTTTTTCAGCTTTTCTTTCCTTCAACCTTAACATCATCAGAGAAAAGTGCCTGTATGGAAGGACAGCAGCCAACAGAATTCATGGAAAAAGTGGGAGGTCCTACAACATTTGACCCTGCCTTGTACCATGTCTTTTTCCATATGCATTTGCTGCTTTGAATTTTGCATCAAATTCCAGAACCACTGGCAGAAGCATTCTTTATTCACTGGTCCTTGACTCTGTAACTTGCTCATATAAGTGCTTCCAATTTCCAGGTTAGGGAGAAGTACCAGACAAGATGCTCCCAAGGTTATCATGATAGCCTGGCCAAAACAGTTTCAGTACCAGGACTTAATGCTCTTAATGATGTACCTTCCCAAGACCATAACTGCTAGCGGATACCCTGGGACAAGGAGATCATCTTACATCCAAAGGCAGCTTTCTGTCCTCTCATGTTCCAGATGGATATCAGAAGTGGTCCTATTTTTCAGGTGTTCAGAACACTTAGTGCAGATAGAAGCCTGCACTGCAAAATGGAAAAGATTATAACATTTTAAAAGCAACATCAATTCCATTCTATTACTGCACAGATCCTGGTTTTGTTGAACTGTTCTCTCTTTTTTTGAGGGATTTCATCCAGTCTATACTTAGTGCTATATATTCATTTCCCATTGAAGGCTAATTGATACCTTTTTAACTCTCTCGCCTGGGAAAGGCGATCCCCTTTCCATGCTCTATTGATCTCTAGCTGGTGATGAACTATGGTTTAAGAAGCAATTGTAAACTGTGATCATGTAAACTGTGAGAAATGGCCAATATTAGTCTCTTTCAATGAGGAAAAAAAAAATCCTATTCATAGTGTCATCTAGAACTAATTATTTGTGTCAAAGACTTTGGAAATTTTCTTCCCAAGGAAGGTTGTATTTCTTTTTAATGACTGAAGTATTTAGCGTACAAAAAATGTTCAGCACTGATCCCATGAATAATAGACAACTTTGTCCTCAAAATACAGTATAGACATCGAGTATCTCACAGGTGGCACAATGTCTCACAGAATGATAGCAGAGGCAAAGTCTATTGTAGGGCATGGCTAATGTTACTTAGGAACTGCATACAGTTCTTCTAGAAATACTGTGGGTGTAGCTTCACTTACTGGAATATTAATATGAAATTTTCAGTAACCTGATTTCTGATTAAGCATAGAAGTTCAGGCAAACTTTGTTCTTGATTGTAGGCTATCAAACTGCTGACAGGGAAGCTGATGGGCAGATTTAATGCAGTAAGAATGAACAGAAATAATGAAAATTTGAGCCCCAGACTCAGCAGGAAGTTAAAATTCTCTGAAACTAAAGGTTGAAGGAAAGTGTGCACTGAGAACAAAATCACAGAGCAAATGCCTGGAAAGGACTATTATGTGTAATGGCATTATGGCATTAAATAATACTAGTATTGGAAACAGTTAGTATGTGCTTTGGCCTCGTGTTGGTCTGTAAAGACCTGTCTCTGACCACAAAAGAAGCTTGAGGATTCTCTAGAATGTAAAGTATTTCCATTGAATTTTTGCATCCTACTAAACTTAGGACAAGGCTGAGGATCAAGTAAAGTAGTGGCTTCCTAAAGAGGCCTGGTAGTTCTTCATCTGCCACCTCCTGAGTTCCTCTTCCCGAAGATCCTTCAAGCTCAGGACTCCTGCACTATCCCAATGCCTGAGAAATGTTTGGAACACATTTTGTTGAAAATAGTTGCATACACAAAGTCTAAAAGAGCTGAAAAAGCTAAAAGATTTATGAATACTAGTGAATAATCAGAACACACAAAAGCTTGGAGCCTTCCATATTTTCCTACATCCGAGCCTCCTTTGATCTTCTTACTCTCAATGATTTACACAACTTTTTTTTTTTTTTATGCTATCATAATTGTTCTGCTAATATCGTAGTGGAATGAAGGATCAGACAAATTCCAGCCAAAAGGTGACAAATTGCAAAAAAATAAAAAAAAATAATAAAAAGTTTTATATATAAGCATAATTTCATGACTTCAGAGAATCAAACCTTACATAGCTTTTGTATAAAGGAACAGTTATTGTGACTACTTTTCATTTAATCATAAAAAAGAAATTGAAGATAAAAAGTGCATCCAATTTAAGAAAGGCATAGCTATCCAGTACAAGAAAGTAGCCAGTCAATGTGGTGTCATATATAATACAGTTATTTAAGAAATAGACTGAAAATCACTTGTTAGTAAAGTACTGTATATAGACATCGTAATTTTATCACTGCTTTTTAAAAAGCAGTAGGCCTGACTCTTGTTTGTTTAGAACAAAGTAACAGATATAGCAACTGAAAGAGCCTCCCTTGCCCAGCGTTTTCTTTTAATTTAAGACAAAGTCTTTCAGGATTTTTGGAAACATCATGGGATTTAGTGAGAGGAATTCACTTTAGAAAAAAAGGACCTTAACCTAAAAATAAGCTGGAAAAGATCATGACCTTGGATGAGAAGTATGTGGCTGATCCTAGTAATCCTTTTAACACACTCTGGAAGTGAGGCTTATTACCACCAGACCTTATGGAACATTTAGAGTCACACTAAGGGAATATAGGATGGTATTTTTCAGAGCAATAGTGTTTCCTCTTATTTTTACTCAGATCATTAGAGATTGCCCTGAATAGGGCTGCATGATGGTTCCCATTTTCATATCCGTCTTTACTTGAATATAAACTGTTCAAATTTTCACTTTAAAATTTTAAGTGCGTTCATAAGCACAATTCATGCATGTTAGACCTAAAAATCATAGAGAAAAATTCTTAAAATTATAAAAAAAAATCTATTGCAGAAGTTAAAGACTGCAATTTTTATTAAGCTGTAGCCATCACTGATTGGGAAACTGCCTGACTTTATGCTGCAGTAAACTTGGTTTGATCTGTTCCTTTTATTAATATTCTATTACTTGTACTGTTGCAGTCTGGAGCAGTACTCTGTGCTAAACACTGTGTAGGAACAGGACCTCAAACTGGCCCCAGACAGCTTAGCATCTAAATGAGTGCATCTACATTAGCACTTCAGTTTGGATAAGAGGTATTTTTGAAGGAAATTTCCTGATTATCCCCATATGCCGACTAGTAGAGAAGAAAGGACAAAATAGCAAAGAGGAAAGAGAAATGTTTTCTAAAAAAATTCAGCAACCAGTAAGTGGAGAGTGCATCATTCAGGCTGTGTCACACACACAACGCATCCTATATGTTTGTCGTTGCATTTTGTAAAGAATGTGTCCAAAGAAGTTAACAGTGTACTTTCTGATGTTTTCTATTGCAGCAGTCACTCAGAGATGTTCTTACAAATTTCAGGGACACCTGAGGACTGTGGAAAACTGTAGTGGATGCCACGGTTGTACAGAAGCTCCTGTGGAGTTGATAAGTCACAGAAGTACAGTCTCCTGAGTATTATTGATACTGAAGGAGGATTGCAGGGAGTGCATGCATAGGTGATCTAAGTGTGATTTACATTCTTTCATGTTTGGCTGAGCTTAAATGGTTGCTTAGCGCCTAAAGATCTTCATAAGAAGAGGTGAGAAAAATTCTCCGTGTTGTGCAGCATAGAAGCTGGACAAAGTCTTTTGATGTACTTTGGAAGCTCAGCTCAGGGAAACAAGCTGAAGAACTTTTATTTTGAGAGGATTTTAATTATCTCCAAGGTTACCATATTGTCATGGAACAATGGAAATGTTTCCCTGAGGAACATTTGCAAGTAACTGATTGGAGAAGCAGTTTCTGTTAAATACCACAGGAAATGCTGTGATCATAGAAAGTTTAGGTTTTACTTTAAAACACAGGAGAGGTCATAATCTGTAGGTTTACCTCCACCTACTTGTATGCATGGATTGCCACACTTAGTCTTTAGGTATACGGTCTTGTGCAGTTTTGTGTGTGTGCGCATGTATGGTAGGAGATCATCCATTTCTTTCCACAAGCTCCAATCCACATTTAGCATCTTGTAAAGGACCGATGTATAATGTGATTATGTGGCCGTGTAAATTGCTATATAATTATAGTTTGTTTGGAATTTGCCACATAACAGTGCTTCAGAATCTAGGCTTTCATTGTGAAAAAGTAATTAAGCCTCTAGCCCTTATGGTTACAAAGATAACCTTCAAAATGTCAAATGAATGTAAGCAGATGCGTCTGTGTGTCTGCATCTGCAGAAAGCTTGAAACAGTAGCTTGGAGCAAACGACCCTGCGCTGCCCTGCCTGCCCCACGGGGCTGCTCCAGAGGATGCCCGGCACAGGCAGCGCCGCGAGCTGCTCCACTGCTCATGGGCCGAGCAGAAACAGCCAGGAAGAACCTCTCTGTCCCTTTTAGAAGTATTAAAGGAGATGAAATACAGGTTCCATTGGTACCATTGATTTCTGTTAAGATTCTCTATGGTAAAACCTTCCCTACCTTCCTGACAAATCCATATCTAGGAGTGAATATGCCAGAAAATAACAAGGTGATCAGTGCCCTCCCTAGCGCCTACCAGCTCCTCTATTTCATATCCAGCTGCCAAAACTGCTTCCTTCTCATCAGTATCTTCTGTCACACAGTTGATGTAATTGATTTCAGCTTCTTCAGAATAAATGTTCTTCTGTCACTTCTGGCTGGCCAGCTGAGTTATGTATCCAGTAGTAAAACACTTGCAATAGGTGAATATTAAAAAAAAGGCAAAGACACATATATTAAAGAGGAGGGGATATATTCAGCAGAAGTGTGAAATCAGAAAGGTATTTTAGAAATAATTACAGTGGAACTTGATAAGTTTACCGTATTGCAGTATGTCTAGATAATATTTGTAACCAGATTTATGTTTCCTAAAAAATGGAAAGTATTGTGTTGTTGCTTAACAGTAATGCAAGTAGGAAAAGGACCGGAATTTTCACTAGTAACAGTACAGCCATACTGCACTGCTAGGGTAGTGTTTGCTCTGAAATTTAATGGAAGGCTGAAGATACGAAAGCTTCTGTTTGACACTGCTGCTTGGGAAGCCTGGTGAGGACTCACGAGAACAATTCATCTGTTTCATGACAATACTTTAATCTTGCTATTAATTAAAGTCTTTTCCCAGTATACAAGCTTTCCTTTGTAGGCCTGACATGCCATGCATGGAAAAGAACAAGAATTGGCAAAGAATCTTACAAATTTGTGACAGAATGACAAACAACACAACGTTGATTGTTTATCAGCATAGGGCTAAGCTTTCAGGTAATGTAGTGCTTAAATGTGCTTAAAAGGGAGATTCAGACTTTGGAAATCCCAACAGGATACTAAGTCGTCATTTTCATCCTGACAGGTTTAGGACAGAGGATTGTACCAGTTGCATGATAATTTATGGGACAGACACAAAGACCACCGTAATAACAGAAAGATTCCTACAGACTCCTACATGAGACGGTGGTGCTTATTGAGCGGTGCAGTGCCTTGCCATGTACCCAGTTCAGTCGAGCTAAACTTCAAATTTTCCTTCAACAGGAGGAAATAGCTGATAGAATAGCTTAGTATCAGTGTTTGTGATATCCTACATCAGACTCTGTTTTTATCAATTTGAGAAATGTAGCTTAAATGTTTACTTTGTTGAAAAATAAAAAGCACAAATAAAGCTGCACAGATGTTCAAAATTTCCCTCTCCTGTCTGTCAACAATTCAGTTCTTAATTTCAATTTTAGCACTATTGCTACTAGTATTTCTAATATCTGCAAAAGAAGCATTCCCTAACACAATATGTTTCATGCAATCACCAAAAGAATGTAAATCACTGAGAAAAAAAGATTGAGAAATATAACAGAGATAAGATCACAAAGCAGTAAATGTGTCTCCCTTTAATATATATTTGACAGCATGGTATCATTTCACTCGATGAAAACCTCAAGTTAACAAAAACTTTGGGGAAGTTGCACTTTTCTGTGTAAGTGTGCAAACTTGGAAGCACTTTGGCAAATACTGTGTGTGCTGGTTAGACACTGAGAATGATTAACCCTGGCTTTGTTCGGTTGTTTTTTCTTTTGCAAAGCTGAAGACAGTGCCATGTAGGTGTCTGCTGTGGAAGTGCATCACAGGGGACCGTGTCTGGCTGCCTTGGTGGTGTGAAAGTTGTCGTGTACCATGTGCGATGTAGAAATGAGACTTTGTAGATGATTAAGAAAAGGGCAGCTGTCCGAGGTGGCGCGATGCTGTCACTCTGTTCTTGGTCGTGAAATTGGCTGCCTGTGCAGCTGTGACTTAGTTAACCTTTGCTTGCTTCATTTTCCTTCCTCTGCATGGCCAAAAGAGTAATGATAATGGCTTTCCTTCAAAAAGTGCTCTGACATTTGTGGCCATAAAGATCTTTGCAAATGCTTTTGCTGAAGACGCACATCATTTCTGTAAGAAACCTACATTAGGAAGGCATGTGGGGACTGCTGTGAGGCTGAAGTAGGGAGGTGAAAAGAGTGCAGAGAAAAAGCAAGCAAAGGAGAGGGGCAGAGCTGGTAAGCTTGCTCTGGTAGTCACTGCTGACTGACTTGTGCCATATCTAAACCAGTACTGCACTGCTGACGTGTGATTTCTTGTGTACCTCACTAAGGCGTCTTCAGGCTTTTTTAGATTATCTTTGACCCCCATAAAACATGCAGTGCTCTGCAGTTTGCTAGATCAGACTTCACTGTGCAACACATTCTTCTGAGGCTTTGATATGTTTTGCTTTGGTGAATCAACTCCAGCAGTTCTCACTTCTTTCCTCTTATCTTTCTCTGAAGTATGATAAATGTTGCTTTTCAGCAGCAAAGAGTAAATGTTTTGGAAACCGAAAAGTATGTAAAGTTTTCTGTGATAGATATTTTGTTAGCACTTGTGCTGTACTTTAAAATATGCTGTTACAACACTTTATAAGCTCTGGAATGATGGAAAAGGTAAAAAACAATAATTTTCAGACTGGAAAACTGGGTGAGGTTAAATGATTTACCAAAGGACTCTGTTCCTCACTGTTTTCCTATATATCGTGTTATTTCTTTCCCTTTTCCCCAGCAATCTGTCTAAATGTTCTTTTATAATGCATGACACCAAAGCATCAAATTGTTCAAGGAGTGAATATGAAAGGTGAGGTCCATGATGATTAGTGATTAATGAAAACTTTGCTAAAGAAAAATATGCAATTTGAATCAATATAGTAGTTATTGGGGTTTCTTATCTGTGAAAGAGAACTTGAAACATTCATAAAGCCCTTCAGCCTCTGGTTAGTTTGTCTTCCATCATTTGAGTTGAAACACCTAATAAGTTTTGAGCTTTTATTGTAAAACCATCCTGGTTCTTTGGGCATTTTTTTTCTATGGGTATTTAATTCAAAATATTATTTTTCTCAGTCATTTCAAGAACAAAAATATAAGAAGAGTTTAAAAAAAAAAGTTATAGAAGCACATTTACCGCTAAATTCTTGTATACTGTACTATGAACATATGTGCTCTCCTAGAAGCATATAAAATAACTAAGTTTTGTAATATAAGTGCATGTTAATGGGGACATATATCCATTTTTCCAGCAAAAAAAAATCTGCTTTCAGTTGCTCATTATCATCTGTTTGTGAACTTAATTCCTTCACATAAGTCTTATTTTCAAGTAAATAGCCCCAAATCCTTGCATGATGGTGATTTTTTGTTTTTTGTTTTCCAGTAAGTGATATAAACGCCTTAGAGTCATCCTTGGAAATTTCTTGCTGTGCTAATGGACATTGTCATGATTTGTATTTGATAGGAGATTATGTTGTAAGAGAAAAACAAGAAAACATTGGCATAAAAACAACTGCTTGCCCATATTCATTCGGAGAAAGCTTAGAAAACAAAGAACAACAATAAGCAAGTTAATTTCTGTTTTATAGATACATTCTGTGTTGCTTGCATGACAGATCACCAAGTATCTTAGTGACTTTCTGGTGGGATTGACAGATGTGTATGAAGGAAATAACCTTATGCTTCATTTTTCTAGAAAGTGAAGGGTATAGGTTTCATGCTAATTGCTGGGTATACTTATTTATTTGATGGTTAAAATGCTTTAATTCTGTTATTCCCTCATTTTCTTTTCTTAGCCCACCTCAAAACTTAATATAGTTCTTAAATGCCAACTTAGCCTGTTTTCAGTGGCAACCTTTTTTTATTGCAGCTGTAATAAAAAAAAAAGCACTGGATGTTGTTTTTTGCTTTGCTTCCCGAGCATCCTTCATATGAAAACTGGCCAAGAGAATATATAACTACTAATGAAGGTGAGAATTTAAATGTATGTCATGAATTGAAGGCGAGGTGCCCCTGCAATGCAGAGGTGTTGTGAGGATGTGTTTTCTTGTGAGAATCATCATGTGAGGATGGAGTTTTCTTATATTACACTAGGAAACTGTTCTTTGCGTAAGCATGAAATATTCAGCTGGAGTTTGAAGTATGGTTTGCTAATGTCCTACAGGCCACTAGTGACTTCGTGTTCTGGCACAGAGGCTCTTCAGAACAAGGTAGGTGAAGACATGAAAAATACATAAATAAGTATAGAGTGTTATTCATGTTGTGGATGTTTGAAGTTATCCGAGGTAATAGATAAAATCCTAAGAAAGGAAACTCTCCCACAGCAATTTTTGTGCCTCCAAGTATACCATACATAACACTTTGGTAATTTCAGAAATGCACATTAATACGAAATGAGAACATCAGAGATAAACAGTGTGGTATGAAGTCCTAGAAAAACACAATATCAATGTTTATATATTCGGGGGTATGGAAAAAAGTAGCGTGAGAACTCTGAATGTGCAGGGGTTTCATGAAGTGGGAATTTGCTGACATACCTGGTAAAGGATGTAATGGGGGAGAGAAAAAGAGTGGCTCAGACCTTATTTATGTATGCAGGAGCTTGGCATATTTCTTTTATATTTTGGGCAGGTCTACAAATATGTTTTTTAATCCCTGTGAGGCAACAAATGTAAAATTTCAGGAAATCACAAATGGGGGAAGTGGCAAAAGATCTTAATATTTTTCAAATCAAACATATGGATTAAAATAAAATTTCAAATTAAATATATAGATTTTTCTTTCAAAAATATTTTTTCGAATAGACTTAAATTTAGAAAAAGAAAAATCCTGTAATTTAAATAATCTGATATGAAGCATCAGTGCTAATCTCTAGTTGTTTCAACAGGTAGAAATTAGGTAGAAAGTTGAATTGATTCAAAACTCAGATTCATGATGACCTGAAACAAATCCTTTCTTCTCTCTTCTGTTTCTATATTACCCAAAATACTAAAATTCTGTTAATCTCATAGATCTGCTCACTGCAATAATGAGAGCTAAGGCTGTTGTTAAAAAGCTTGTGGTAGAATGGGGTTGTGTTTGGTAAATATTTCTCATCTGTGAATTGTTCATTTTGTCAGTGTGTTCCCCCTTCTTCCTCACTTCCGTGCCCTGCTTTCTAAGCAGGGTTGGTTTTAAATCCAAGGGCAGCTTGCTTTTACTCCTTCAGTAAATTTCCTTACACTGCTCATGAGTGAAAAAGAGCCACTTATTTTTCTTTCAGGAATTCTTTCCTAATATTTCCTCCCTCCTCTGCATCCTAACTACTTATTTTCTATCACTTTTCTTTATACCGACATTTTCTATTATTTTTCTCTTTGACAGTGGTGTATGTGAAAGATTATGACGTTATTGCAGTACTTGCAGTTGTTTATTATCATCATCATGTTGCTTTGTGTGGCTTGGAGCTGGGACACTTTCTCAGTGGAGTTTGGTTATTTATAAGTGACTTAGAGAGCGGCAGAGTGAGCTCTGCAAGAAAAAGGTAGAGCGCCAAGTGCTGACGTTCAGGTGCGCTATTTGTTGGGATTTTGTTTTCTTCCTTTAAGCAGAGGCAGAAAGAGGGTCAGAGCAGAAACTATTTCTGCTCTCCTGCTTTTACCCATTTCTCAAAAAAAATCCAAACATTTAAATTAATGATCCAAAAAATGACATTAAACTGTTTTCCACAGTGAGAGTGTACTGTAATAAAACAGTACTGAAGCGGAAAAAGGAGAAAGCATCATACCAAGGTATTGCAGATTATGGCGTCGTTACTAAGGAATCTCAGAAATCAGGCTTGTTTTATTTTCCATGGGTAGATCCAGTCACTGTTGAACACAAATTATCCTTTTGAGAACAGCAGAATGTTGTATTCACAAGTCACAGTAAGTTACCTCTCTGTATAGGCATCAGAGTCTAAGGCATCATATAGATGGAGTTTTGCTCTGTCTCTAGATTTCCTGGCTTCCTTCATTAAACAGAATATCCTTAAAATAAGGAATTGTAGCTCTTTGTGTCAGAAAGCTTCCTCCATGTACATGAACTTCTATTGCAAATGTGTATTCTAGTAATATATAAGCTCTAAGTATCCACTTGTGGAACATTATATTGTTTGCTCTTCCTCACAGATGTCATAAATGGGCATATGCTTTGATAAGTTTAAGTGACAAAAGTGTTTTTGTATGGTATAATATAGCAATATCATTGTAATTAAACTTGTCTGAGATTAGGCCAAAGGCATCAGAGGATTTATGTCTAGTGTTTTGCATTCTCTTTTCAAGTTATTTTATTAACATAGGGCGTCTTTAATTATGCAGAACTGCAAACTGCATTATTGATATTCTATAAACATTAACTACTAGTGTCTCTAATGAAGCAGGAAGAAAACAGGCTTTCTTGTTATTTGTCAGGGCTTGCAAAGCACTAAGTATTTCAGTTGCTGTCATTATGTTGCCTAAAGGACAGGGGATTTGAGACTTGGGACCTGCCACCTATTTATGCCCGGCAGGATACATTCGTTGCCTGTATGTGTGCATAAATGCCCCCTACTCCTATTCATACATAAAATCCATTAATCCTTTATTTAATTTATTCTGTCTATACATTATATCGATTATCTGTATTATAGAATATACACATGTATGTGTATACATACAGGCATATGTACATATAGAAGGATTTCCAAGGTTGATTTCATTTCCAGCAGTGGGCACTGCATATTTTAACTTTAAAAATCAGGAATAGTACTTGTTTTCTTTTATGTTGTTGTAGCATATGGCGACCAGAAGGAAAAGCCCAGATTATGTGAAGGTACTATAAAATATTTAGGGATGGAAATAGCATTGTAACTAAGAAAGAAACATGATTTACCCAAACAAATTAACAATTACAAGCAATTTTGTTTGATATGAATCCAAACATATTCAAAGTCAAAGTCTGTACAGGAAAGAGTTGAAGGAGGCACAGAAGAGACTGTATCTAATTCTATCTCAGTTACATGAGTTCATATTGTTTATTATTGGGAGCTACATAAGCACAATTCAGGGCAGAACCTGACCTTGAATACTCAAAATTTAAGTCAGCTTCAAGTTGTCAAGGTTGTCAGTTTGCGAAATCAGTGTTGAATTGTTGAACAAATTATCCTCTTCTTGAAAATAATGTAAAAAAGGATTCTGCGCTAATAAAAAGCTTCATGGGGAATGATCTGGTTCCCCAAATGGTTGTGTTTGATGCCTTTCTTGAACATTTGTATTTGCACCTTAAGTTCAGAAATTGCTACTTCTAAAACATTTAGGAAAAAAAATAAAAACAGACTGCAATACACACAAAGGAGCATGGGAAGATACAAGTAATATATGTTGGAAGTTAACTCTAACTTTTTTTGAGTTTGGAAAAAAATATCTTGGGTCTTTTTGGAGTTGCCTTAATTTCATGTTGATGAGCAGTTAAAAATTATTGTAGAACACAGGTTAGGAGGTGGATGAAATTTATAAGGAATTGCACTAATGAGAAAAAAAATCTGTCTGTTTTCAAGAAGGAGCAAGAGAAGGAGCAACAGAAATAAGCAAGAATAGGCCTTTCTTCAGTTATTTATTTATTTATTTATTTATTTACAAATGTTGAGTGTAAGGATGAAGAAAAGTGTGTTTAAAAGGAGAGCAAGCAGACCATGTTGGTTGCACAAGGCTCCCGAAGACACAAGTCAGATAGGGGAAACATCCCAGCTCTATAAAACCTGCCATTACCAGAAAAGATTTATATTGGATTTTTTTCTCTAATATATCATTTTAATTCAATGAGCACAACAGTCATATAGTAGCTGAATGACATCTTTTCAATGGGCTCATTTTAGTGATAGTGATTAATTTAATTCAGTTATGGTTTTTGGCCACAAGTACCGTTCCTTTGCTTCCCATCATTGTTACATGACTTCACGATCATGCCTACTTCTATCTCAAAAAATCAGTAGCTTTTAAAACTTTGTGACTCGGGTTTGAGTGTGACAGATTTGTTTACCTTGAAATCAAATAAAATCAATAAAAATAGTTTTGTATAAATTTAAATTCCACACATGAAAAACAGATTTTCTTTCCATTGCAGAAAACCTGGTTTAATACATTGCCTGTAGAAGAACAAGGGAACTGTGAGCACTTCTAAACACTTTAAAAGATGTTATTTAAACTTAATTTTGGCAAAACGTTTTAAAAAGGCAAATGGCTTTATTAACAAGCATATGAGTAAGGCTGTCCCCTCCTTTTTGCACTTTTACATGAGTGCAAGAGCTCCCATTCGTGTGACAAGGTTGCTTAGACCCCCTCCCCACTGCAGGGGCTTAATAGCTGCCTTCATACTCTAAGATTAAACCTCAGGCACAGCAGAAAAACCAAAAGTGCCTTTGAAGGGAAATCTCCCTAGGAACTGTTACTAATCAAGAGAGGAAGTTTGGATGAGGACCCAGCACTTACTTAATGGCTGCAAAATCTCAGGAAGAGCTGCAGACGTTTGCCCTCCTTTTGCTGCAGTTGGGAGCGAGAGATCGGAGGGAGGGGGCTGCATAGCTCGTTTTCCTGGTAATCTAGAGGTAGTTGCATCAGCTATATGCCCCAGAAAAAAAAAAAAAAAAAAAAGGAAAAGAAACATATGGAATATATCAATCCATGATTTGTTCTGAATAACCACTGAGACATTAGCTTAGCGTAAATTGAATCTTAAAAATGTGGTAGGTTCGTTTTTGCGCATGGCTAAAAGACAGTCTTACCTGTGCATGGCTCTGGCTGTGTCTTTCAAGACTCATTTTGGAACGTAGATATGTTGCTTTATATTATTTCATATAACTCAGATGGTAGAGGGTGCCCAAGCCTGTGTGATCACAGGATATGAAGGGGGTGTCTCTCGGGCAGAGACCAGGGTGGTGCTTGCAGTTGTCTGCACCGTCTTCCTAAGGAAGTGTGTGAAAGCGAAGGGTCCATAGGCTGGCTGCAACTTCAGAAGTGTATAAGGCCGGCTACCTGGGCATACTGGAGAATTCTGTAGATCCCATTTTAAGCCTGATTTAAAGTAAGCTTTAAATAGAATTAAAAATCCATGTTTAAGGAACTTCTTATACCATTGATGCAAATGAAATATGAGGGTTCCCCTTCAACATTTCATAATGCCAGACTTTGTGTGTCCAGACTTGACGTAATCAGATACTGGCAGAAGTGAATAACACAGCACTGTGTGTCCCGAATGGACTGGCTCTTTATGTCCAGTGTCTTCCACCAACCAGGCTCCACAAGGCAGTGCAGCAGAAAAGGGCTTGTTCACATGAAAATAAACACTGTCAGTATCCACAGTTGTTTGGCCCCGGAGCTTACAGAGAGGAACCTACAAAGAAGCACGAAAGCTGGATCAAGAGCCTGCAGTCTGTCAATGAACTGCTGAGGGATGCAACATGACAACATAATCAAATGTAATCTGTCTTTGCAATGACATATCAAGCCTGCAGAATTCAAAAAGGCTGAGCTTGCTGAAAGCCATGGCTAAAATATGTTTTCTCTTAGCTGCAAATGGTTGAAAAGATTCTAAAGACTAATTTCTTTTAATGAAATTCTGTTATCCAGAGGGAAAAAAAAAAGGAGGTATCTGTGACGCAAATATGTTCAGTGGTACAGAGCTTGAACTGAAAAAAATCCAACTTCTCAAATTGTTCTTGAATTTCCTTCCAGTGCCTGAAGTGGTGGGAGAGATATGTCACCTACCCTGTCCTAATTAAAATCCAGTTCCAGTTTCCAGTACTGATTTTCTAAGAAACTTCCAAGAAGTCTGTTTAAAGGATTCTGAATAATGCATACTTCCAGGCTGGTGTCACACACTGAACATGGTAGAGAAAGGACAGTTTGGTTAGCAAATTAGAGGTAATAACAGGAAATCACAAATACACTAGTTATTATGTTTATTATGTAGTCAGATTATTTATACTAGTTCCTGGTTTTCTTTATCTTTCATCTGTTCAGCATGTTGTCTTAAATGTACAATGTTTGATTTCATAATTCTGGTGTATATTTTGCTCTCCATATCGTATATATTAAAATGTTTCTCTCTCATATACTTCTGGCACTGCATTTTCATACCTTGTAGTGAGTACTTTTTCTGCAATTGCTATATCACAGTGCATGCTTTTATGTAGAGCAACTAATTGGTAAATGCTGGCTTTTTATGCCTCTATGTTCTCTGTAGTGTCATTCATGCCATTGAGTATTATGCTGTATGTGGTATTAACAAAACTTTCTGAAGGTTTAAAAATAATGGCTTACTGATTATCCTTCAAAAAACAGTCTCCAAAGCTATATTTTTTCTTCTGCAGTCTTATGTTACTGCATTAATTCATATAGTGAAGGTTTTGCTTTTGCATCAAAAATATGCATATTTATTGAGCTTTCACTAGTATTTTGTTGCATTCCTTCAAAGTGGAATAAAAATATAAGAACCATAATAACAATTTTTAGTTAAGAAAGATGCTCTCTCTATGCATAATCTTATGCAGATGTGCTCATCGTAAATACCAATGCTAACAGTGTTTGAAAATGGCCAGAACTGCATATAGATGTATACCAGGCAGACTTAAATTACAGAATGGTATTTTTCAAAACTGTTCCTACTAGTTGCTGCTTTTTCTGCATACACTAAGTGAAGTTTCCATTTCTGAGACAGCAATGTCTGATTTCTGCTATCCCACAACTTTACCATATTCTGAGCCTCCAAGCAGAACCACAAACAAAGATTCAGTCACAGTTTGGAGGAGAGGCCCCAAGTGAATTTACTCTCTTTTTCGGTTTTTCCTTTGCATTCCCAAGGAAATGTCATACACGCTGTCTGGAACCGGTTACTGAGGGAGATGGTCTTTTAAGTAATTTCTCATCAGTCTTTCTGTTCTGTAGGGAAATAAGAAGGAATTTTGCTAAATAGTGATAATTCAAAGCAGATATTGATATGGTTCTTAATAACAAACAAATATCAAATGATCATGCAAGTCATTATTAGCTCTGTATGCTTGCAGATTTAACAAGTAAGCATTTTTTCCTTCAAATTCTTATATATAAAATGTAAGTACTTTTGTAAGTGTTTACAGGATTGAAACCAAGTATGGTTGCTCTTATTTAACACATGGGGATAGTCTGTTGCAACATGTGCTTTTTTTCAGTGTAATCTTTGCCTGTATTACTTAAATCTTTAAACAAAAATTTATTTTAAAAAGAATGTATTAGGGATAAGTGCCTCTTTTCCCCTTAACTGGAAAAAAAAGAAAAAAAGAAAAAAAAAAAGTGATAACTTCTTGAATCCTGTACAGTGTGACAGCTCTTGTGGTGTCCTGCAAGGCTCTATCAGAAATACCTCCCATGGATTATTGGGTTCAGCAGCTGTTACTTGTTCCCTCGAGCAGTGGTGGACAAGCCCACGGCCCTGGTTCAGCCTGTGAGAAGGTCTGATCCAGCTTTGCGTGTGCCCCGGCGCGACACTGGAGACCATGAGCTTTCCATAACACCACGCGGGTGCCAAGCTGGGAAGCGAGGGAAGGAGAGGTGGGGATAAGGAGGGGCTGCATGAGGCAAAGCCGGGTGGCCAGCACGGTTCTTTTTGCCTTCGCTCTGCCTGGGTCCTTGCCAGCGGCCAAAGACAGCGCTGGGACCTGGCTAGGGGCAGGATTAAACTTGGAGAGGGTCTGGGAGAGGGCCAAAGCCCAAGGCCTCTGAGGAGGAGCAGTGAGCAGGGCTGCGGGAGAGTGGGGGGCCACGGGGCCGGGCCTGGAGAGCAGCAGGAGCTCCAGCCCAGTGTGCTGGACCTGCAGAGCGCTGCTGTCCGATGAGGCAGCCCTGTCTCCCTTGGACTGGGGTGTCCATGGCGTCGGGAGCTGTGGATGAGCTGGCCTCAAGGCCCCGGTTCGGAGGCTTTTCCAGGCGGAGGATGTGCTGCTTTAGACGGGGTAAGGTTGTGAGAGCCAGGACGGGGTCTCTCCACACAGCGGGCACTGGCGGGGTGCTTGGTGCATGATTCGGTGTGTCTTGACATGCCTGATTTTTTCTGCTTTTCATCAGCTAGCTTTTGACATCTTAGTGAAGTATTTAGTTTCATAAGATTTCATTATTGTTATAAAATTATCCATAAGGCCTTGCTTACATAAACTAGTTGCATTGCTAAAATGGTCCAGCTGTGTGAGCAAAGGAGCATGTTTGTGGAGGCCTTTATGCGGCAGCCGTTCGTTTTCGTGCAGGGCAGGACAAGGAGACGTCCCCAGCGGGCAGAGCAGCGCGGGCTGCAGACACGGTGCGAGCGCCGGCCCGGCCCGTGGCGCAGGCCCGGGCGCCGCGGGGCAGGGACAGGGCAGAGCGGCACCGCTGGTGGCAGCGAGGCTCTGCCCTGCACTGGCCTTTGCCTGAGCACACGTGCATCCACTTGCGGTTATTTCGCTCAGTCCCTGGCAGAGAGGGCCCTGGTTTGCGAGCAGCACGTTGCAGTAGGGTTGTGCCCCTCACGTCAGTGCCCAAGGGCCTTCAAGCAGCTGGCGCCTGTGGGAAGCAGCTGAAGTCTCTGCCCTAGCGTGAGGGGAAATCCTTCCTTTCTGTCCTTTCCAAGATCTCCCTCTGGGGATGTGCACGATACTATCCCCACGAGGGCCAGCTTGGAGGCATTTGCAGCCCTGGAGATGGCAGAGATGCTGGAGGGATCCGGACAAATACTCTTCCTGCCTTTTTTCCTTATCTTTTCACAGGACGGGCGCCACCCAGGGATTAGAGTCAATGGCTGCTTGCTATTTAAATACCAAGTGTATTTTGAGCGAGTCCCCCAGTGATGGGAGTCAGTCACCTGCTAATGCTCTAACCAGCTCTGCCACCATTTAGTCATATCTGCTATCAGAAAGGTGTTGTTTAACATAAAATGAAGTTGACATGTTAAGAAAATGTCACATAAGCATGAGAGGCAGAGCAGACAATGAAAGATTTTAATAGCTCCAGTGCAGGCAAGGGACTCTTTTCAAATGCTCCAAAAGAGCTTTAATGAGTTAGATACTCTTAAACCGTGCATTTTTTGTTTCAAATTGGAAGGTGTTACCCTAACAAGTTAGGGTAGTAGGTTTGTGATTTGCCAATATGACTCAGGTTCTTAACGCTACTTCAGGTTGTTGTCCTCACATTAAGTGATTTGCCAGCGAGAAAGTGGCAGCTGCTGCCATTTCATTTTTATGATCAAACACTCAGATATTCATTATTTTTCTTTGTCATTATATTTTAATTATATTCCCGATCTAATTCAGATTGCTTTTTGCTCATACGAACAGCAGTGCCACAAAGTTGCTTATGAACACTGCAGCCTTCCAGTCTCACTCAAATGCTCTTCTCTAGGGGTTTACGTGTGGTCTTCTGCTACAGCTATATCATACTTCATTTGAATCCAAACTTTCATACAGTACAGTGGGTATTTAAGCACCAGGTAGATAGAAATTTTTCTATTATTCCTTGTGTATCTTCTTTTATTCTCCAGGTTGGCTTCTGAGCAAAAAGAAGCTACCGAACATCCAGGTTTTTCAGGGTATGTCTTTGTTTTCTGCCTGGAAAGTTTGTCCAGGTAGACAGGAATAATTAGGAGCAAGTACTGAAGCAATACTTCACTAGTATAGTCAGAGGTCTGTGGTGTTTTTTTTTTTTTTTATTCAGCAAATGTTTTTAAATTATTAATATTTTTGTTGAAACAGGCGACACTGTTCACTAATGTTTTCTAAGAAAGACAAGGAAAATAAACATGGTACTTATGTGTCGTAGTATTTCCTATAAAGGTCTAGGTTTAATGGCCTGGGTGGTCCTTTCCAAAAGTGAGGTCCAGTCTTTCCTAAATCTCTCAATACATGGGTATACAGGCATAAAATTTAAGCAATTTTCTTCTGAGGAAAAGCATCTCAATTTATAAAAAAAATTATGGCTTACAAATTTACTATGAAAAAAATGATGTGTGGTGAATTTTATTTTTCCTCAGGCATATTTTGAAATTTATAGGGTATGGAAGCTTAAGAAAATACTTAACATATGTTTCGGAATAATCTGTTTTTGTTCCTGTATATCATTTTGTTTATTTGTCTCATGGTAAGAAAAATATTTTACTCAAAAGTATTAGAATTAGGTCACATTGTATTCTGGATCCAGTATATCTCTTTGTCAGGAGTTTGTTCTTGAACCTGGATTTTAAATTTTCGTGTGTTTCAGTCACTTAAAACATGATGAGTAAATGCTGCAGCTTTCAGTTCTGACTTCTGGGATGAATAATCAGAAAACTCTCAGATGGAAGGAGCTCTCTTCTACATGTTATCCATTAACGTCAAACAACAAGCTTTGAAAATGTTTCTAGTAGGCAGGTGGAAAGAGGGTATTAGTATCACCTTTTTTAAGTAGTGTTCACACAGTTTAAATTTCACTTATGTCCCTGTGCCTTAAGTTACCTATTGGCTCTTATCTAGACCTTAAAAGGTGCTGAGCTCATATGAAATCGTAGCCACAATGACTTGAAAGGAATGTAGGCCATGCAAACACAGGCTTAAGTATATTATCTGCATAAGGGAGACCCAATATTCCTCTTTGGTACAACTCCAAGAGGCAGTATTTCTTTTTTTTGGGGAGATAGAATTACCAATTTACAGTATTAAGAGCTTGCTCCTACTTAGCCAGCAGTGTAACCTTGGTTATGTCGCATAGTTTATGTCAGTCAAAGCCTTTCAGTGCAGCTGGCCTGCTGCTGAACGCAGCAATAGTGGGGTGGCTTACACAGTGCTGCCTTCCCTACCTTGATATATGTGTATGGAGTTGTAACCTCTGGTTTTTGATAGTCCGTGAGAAGCTGAACAGTGAAGTGGCTTATTTTACACGTTCATCAGGGTAAACTCAAAGTATTTTATTTCAGTACCCATATAGAACTTAATGACAGACACTTTGCAGTTTAAGGAATAGTTCAGTTGTTGCATATCTGAATGTCCTTTCCTTGTGTTTGTCTCAGAAATGCAGATATGAAAGATGAAAATATTCTGGATGGCCCCGTAGTTTAATTAAATGGGAAGTATACTGCTGCTTTGCAAGTTTTACAGCTTAGATAAAACATTATCTGGGTACATTAAACCAGGCTTCTTTGTGTTATCAAATGTGTTGAGATTCAGTAATTCTAATGATGACTAGATAAAGCAGGAGTAGCTGGTAGCAATTAAAGTGTATATTTAAAAGCACTTTAGAACAAATGTGCTACTTGCAGTACTTCTCGCTTAGTACTTTGGAGCACTTCGCAGTGTAGAAGAACCTCTTAACCTAGAGGAATTGTAACCCTGTTTTAAACATATCATTTTGGTGGATCGCCTTCAACCACGCTATGTATTATTGCAACGGGTAAAATCGCAAGTGCCGGGGTTAATGAAACTGCACGGGTTGCAAATCTGTCAAAATGGCCTGCGCAAAGCCTGGCCTGGGCCTTTGTTCTTAGTGAATGCCACAACAAAAAGCATTCCTGTGGGCTCTTCTCCTTCTCCTTTCCCTTCCTTTCCCCTTCCCCTTCCCTGTGGGCTCTTCTCCTTCCCCTTCCCCTTCCCCTCTTTTCATTTTTTTTTGTTTCTTTGTTTTTTGACTAAAAATGCTTAACAGTTAATGTGAAAAAAAACCTTCTTGCTTTCTTGTGGTACGTCCTGGTAGGGGTCTTTTCCATGCTATATGTTTATTCATGAAACTTTGCACTGAAAATATTGAAGGAAAAGATCCTGGGGAAAAAAAAAAAAAGAGCATTTCTATATGGAAATTACAGATGTAAATGATATATATCTTTCTTTTGGAAATTCCATAACATGGAACTTTCTTACTTTCTTCTGATGCTACAAAATGGAGTTTGAGACTGAAATGCAGAGTACATTAGAGTGGGAAGCAAAAGAAATAAGGAACTCAGAGCATGAGATCTCAAAAGACACTTTCCCTAAATTCAGCGCACTTTCCCTGTATGTAGTGGCTATATTAAACTCAATTAAATAATTAAAAGAGTATGAAAAAATAAGTGAAAAAATGTACTAAACTTAATGTTCAGATTGCTTTTTATTCATATCACACCAATTCTTTTAAATCACAGACTGTTTGTTTGTTTCCCACCAGGTAACTTGATAACGTGTATTCTCGGCAGGCTGTTCTGCTGGGTGGGCACTGAAGCTGTTTGGGAAACCTTCTCTGAACCAGCAAAACTCATAAACTACCGAGATGTTCAGTCCCATGGAAAATAAGCTAGGATCTCTGGGGGATTGTTGCCAACATTTCTACTTTCCAACTGATATTGCTTTCTAATAATCTTTTTTTTAAGATGCAATAAAAAGATAAAACTTTGAAAACGTACAAGGAAGCCTGATAACTGGGAAAATGTTGACTGTCTGAGATAATTTTATTATCAATAAGTTCCCAGGACATCTCAGTAAAGAAGGGGACTAGTCGAGATTATTAGAATAATGAAAAACTCTCTATGTTGGTCAGAATATCAAAGAAAAAGTTGATCCAAATTGTTGGAGCAATTGCTAAGGTGTTGCAATTCTTTTAATTATAATTATTCTTTTTGCAGTATCATCTTGAGCTAAATAAGACAAGCCGTTCAGGAGTCAGTAATGGAAGATAGATGGACTTCAGATGAGAAAAAGGTATGTTAATCCAGTTTTCACTGTAAGAATAATATTGAGAAGAGCCCTCAAAGATAAAATGTACCCATAAACTTTGTAGATTTGAAGAATATGTTTCACAGTTACTATCATAATTTAACTTCTTAAAATATTGTGGTATGTAAAAGTGAATAAAAGTCACTCTCAGGACTTCACATGAACATACAAGATCCCCTGTTTCAGGATCATGGGAATGTCAAAAAGGAATGCATTCTGTCACCTCTGCTGTTTGGCATGGCCCTCAGCTTTATTACAAGAGAAAAGGGCAAATAAGGAAATAAAAACCAGACATGGCATGTCATGGTAAAAGTGAAATGAAAGATCTAGATTTTTCTCATAGTTGACAGCTCAGACACTGATTCCTGTAGCTGACAGTTCGGCAAGCCTACATACAAGTAGAACCAACAGATTTCCCAGCATCACAAATGCTATTAGGTTAATAATCAATTATGAAAAAACAAATCTCCAGCAATTCTCAATTACTGCCGAAGAGCTATCCATTTTTAGGACTGAATCAGTTTGCTGCTTTTTTATTAGTAGGAAGGAGGAATGTCCAGAAAGGGATAGCATCTGAAAATAGCAAAGCAGAAGGTAAATCAAGCTGTTTGAATGAGATTTGTTGGTTGAAAAGTGAAATACAGAGCAATGAAAGCTCAAATGATTTCATCCTCTGAAAACACAGGTGTGTAACTTGGAAAGCTACTGATGGTAGAGATAGATTGATGTCTAATGACTGATGTCTATCAGCTATGTCCAATTGACTTCACATGTCTTAGCAAAAATTGGAGATTATGTATGTTCAATATATGATAAATGCCAAGCTTCACCTGAACTTAATAACTTTTCTCTTTAAAGCAATAGTGGTTTAGTAGTGGTTTAATAGAATTTGTGTGTCCTACCCATCATTTAATTGAATAAAAAGCTTCCAGTTTGTTTCTTCCCTGAGAAGGAGTCACTTGGCTGACTTGTTGCTAGTCACTAGCAGTTAAAGTCTCCAAAGCAAATTCCTGTCAGGGATAGGAAGGCTTGGAAGCTGTTCAACAACCATGAATGAAGGCTGTACCTGCATGGTACAGCCCCAACACAGAGCGGGCAGATGGAGAGTATGTTGGTGCTTCATCAAACCCTATTGATTTCACTCATTTCCATGCCAAAGATTTTGCTTTTCTCCTTTTCTTTTCCTCCCATGCTTTTACTGTTTTTAATTCAGAGCTCATCCTCTTTGTGTGTTGCTTTCTTAATTCAAGTTAGTTTTCTGGTATTAAGTAGCAAAACAAAGGACTCTTCTTTTCCTGTATGTTTAAGACTTTGATTGCAATAACCACACGGCAAAACTTTTATTCTTTTAATCACAGTTACCTTAGTCCTTGCCCAGTCAGTGTTGCAGCTTCTAGATAAAGCTCCTTAGTATTCACCAAAAGATTGTCATTTACTTACAGTTTCAGGCTTCATTTTGGTTTCTTGGTAAGCAAAAATTTGCCTGCTGCACTGATAGTGTAATTGAATTGAGGAGGGTGATCACAGTTTTCATTTAAAATAAAAATTATGATGTTCTCATTCTTGCTTCTGGTTTATGCATGGTTAGAAAGGTTTTCCTGATCAACTGGTAGAAGTCTTTTAGCATGAGAGTCGAATTTGGTCTCCCAGCTTTTCAAAACACGCAGTAATTTTGTTATCCCTCTGCTTGGACACTGGAAGAAGTCCCGCAGTGTTAGTAATGGACTGCTGGCTGGTACCAAAGGAGAAGCAGCACTTTTGGCCTCCTTAACTTAGGAAGTTGGGCGTGTGTAACTGCGCTTCCCATCTCGTGGACTGCTGGAAGGACAGGCAAGGTTAGCAACAGCTCTTTCAAAGGCAGGTCAAATGAGGAGGCCCAGGCTACAAGGAGAGCACTGTGGTATTGAGCTTTTCATGCTGTCATCACACTTGGTGCATAAAATATTCAGTAGTATATATTGAAGAGAGAGCTGTTGTGATATCAAACATTTTTGCTGGTTTTCAGTGCAAGTGAAAAGCCAATTAGAAAGCTTTGGCATCAGACTGGCTTTCAAAAAGTATAAATCATTTCTATCTTCCTCTAAGAATTACAAACCTAAAACTCTTCCAGTAAGGTCGAATCCTGGGTGGTAGAACAAAGTCAGTCCTGGGGATTCTCCCTCCTCATAATACGAGCAATGGCCTGTGCCATATCCATACGATAGAGGGGGAGACTATGTTTAAGGGTTTCTTCTGCCTGCATACGTAGACAGGAGCTGCCACCACAGTTGCTGTTGCTACATTGCCACAGCAAATATGAAGGACTCGAGCCTGGGATGCAGTTACAGCAACTGCCAAGACTAGATCACTATAAACTCTCCCATAAGATCTGTTCTTTTTTTTTTTTTTAAAGCCAGCACACACTGATTTCTCTGGCTAGCGTGAGTGCTACTGAGTATATGCAGTTTTCTAGTGCTACAGACGCTTTTTCTAAATGTCTAAAAGAGCAGTATTCCATCGAGTTCACATTTCTTCTTTTAATTTATGTCTGTATATGTATATTGCTTTTCTCCTGCAGTTCTCTAAGAGTTTTATGGCTCATTACTGAGTGACTAAAATGTGTGCAGATTTTGCAAACCTCTGCCAGAAGATGTTTATTACGCTCATCATTCTCACGAAAATCATGTTCCAGCAGGTTCAGGCGATGTCCAAAACATGGCACATGTGTGGATTGGCCATTTCACTCTACACTTAGAATATTAGCAGCAATAATAAAGCCAGGGAAAAGGCCTTTGGGGAGGGGATAGACCTCACGTTAATTTGGTCATGAAGATCTGATATGTGATCTGTTAAACCCAAAGGTGTAAGAAGGGCTGGCTTCTTTTCAAAGGTTAGTATCAAGTGCTGAGGCAAGGCAAAATATTGATGCAGACAACAGCTGGTCACGTGTCCACAAATTGCCTATCATGGGGCATGTGGTCTTACTCTATCTCAATATATATTTTTGTGATGCAAAATATACTCCTTATTTTAAACTTCTGTTGTATAGAAGAGCATTGCTGCTAAGTGCAGCACATTTTTTGGCTAGTGTGAAGATTTCAGGCATGCTGATAAAATACTTGCATGTAGAAAGATTCAAGATAGAGCTCCTCCTCTTCGCTGTGCTATTGGTAACAGCACTGGAGGCAACCCTGTCGTTCATCTGCTTCATTCAGTTCAGACTTAGATCCACTTGCTTTTATGGGGTAGCAGGTTTACTCTTTGTCTTCACACTTGCTTTGCAGCTCACTTCTATCATGTCTGTTCAGTGAGTCTGTTTTGTGTACTCTGCTTCGTGCACAGAGTTTATGGTGACTTTTTACATTTCAGTATGATTTTCTTGGAATATTTTTTAGGAAATTTAAGTTTCTGTTGTTTTTATAAATGAGTTCATAGCTGGAAAAGCTGAAGGGACCAAAGTGTTATTAGTCTAAGTGACTTAATGTAGTGTTGCAGACCATCGTACTGGCACTCAGCTTTTTGTCAGTCCACCATCCTGGCTCATATTCAAAAATGGGCAAGATTTCAGCAGCCAGGAAAGAGAGTTTCTATTTCTGCAGTTTCCATGTGAAACTATCCATGACTTCTTCAGAAAGCCTGTGGACACTATGTGTTCAAGGCAGACACCTTCAATATTTTGGTTAAGGGATTTTGTGAAGAGGAAAGTCACAAGGTCACAAAAACCTGTTTCAAACAAGTGTTGCTCTTACCTAGACACTTGTTTTCTCCTTAAGGTTCAGGACTTAGAATGACTGTGACAACCCCTGTTCCAGTGGTCTCGAGGTTTATGGCTGACAGTCCTCCTTACATTTGCCTTCTCCAGGAAAGACATGCTTACTTTTAAAAGGTAATTGCAGTATTTTCAGAAAGAAGGAAGTGGCTTTCGTAGCTGAAAGAGATTTCTTTCTCCCAGCTGAAAAATCCACAAACTAGGAAATCCTAGGTTGAAGTTAAAAGTTAACTTATCAACATTTTAGACATCTGAATGTATGGAAAGTCTGGTCAGGTTTGAGCTCCCTTTGCAGTACATATTAGTCAGTGATTTTTAAAAAAATCCTCCTGTTACCTACCACATATATGCCTAATTCTGAAGAGCACTTTCCCACTCCTTAATGCAGAAGTCCAGCTCACTGCGTCGTAGCTGTGTGTGTGGTACAGACAGGCATAATCCCAAATCCTCCAAGGAGAAAACCTAGGAAGAACAAAGGACCAAAACTGTGGAACTGGTTTGTGAGCATAATGCATTGGGCCCACACTTTAGAAATAACTTGTGTTATGTGGGACTTCTGCCTCTGTGGAAACCTGTGAAAAGTCACAAACCAAACAGAATGGATAGGTATGACCAATCTCATGGTAGTTGGCATGAATGAATCAATAACCCGTGTATCATGAACAGATGAGACTGGATAAACAGCAAAATGGCAGTTTAAAGGAATAATAGCTCTTTCATGCCTACGATACTTAGAAAGAAGATATTAACAGGATTTTCAGAGCCCCTGTGTCCTTTGCCTGCTAGGTGGACCAGAGTGGAGAAGGTATCTAGGACAGCTCTCAGACTAGAGTTCAAAACGAACATCAGCATGGGTAGGGGAAGATAAAATTACTCATTACTGGCAATAGCATTAAGTAGGCAGGTTGTGTTTGTGAACCTTGAACCTCTGTCTCCCATGTGTTGAATACATCCCAAAATCCCACGTAAAAGAGGAAGCAATTAGAAAAGTATTCCATTGGTAAATAGAAAGCTTTAATCCAAGCAAGGACTAAAATTGGGTTTTACTTGTGACCTTTTATATCCATTGCTATAGCTAAAAGTTTAATCTTGAGACTGGCTAATAAATGTATTTGTTTAACCATAAAGCTTGACTTGTTTTTTGTCAAGGTTAATCAGAGTGAAGTTGCAAGCGTGGAGTGCTCTTATCTCCAGGGAGGCAGGGAATCCACGTTGGTCCGCACAGGTACTGGGACCTCTTTTCCAGCAAACTCTTTCTGCCCAAAATAATTCAGTTTTGGATTTAGTGCCACCAGCCCCCTCCTTTCTGATGCCTGAAGGCTGCAAAAGGGGGCTTGGGCTTTCAGCCCTGGTCATACAGAAATGCAGTAGCTGTGAACAGAGAGCTCTGCTCGTCTCCAGGCCGTAACAGTATTGAGCTATCTAATTTATGTACACAGGGCTGGAGCTGACTGTTACTGCTGTTTTATTAGGCTCGATTTTCTCAGTGGGGTCCTGCCCCATGACTGGGGATTGTAGATGTTAGAGCTGTGCTCTGAATAAATAATGTGTAGAAAAAAATATTCAGACCAGAGTAATGCACAGCAACCTTATTTGCAGACCATGCTGTCACTGTACTAGTCACTGTTTGAACACATGAGGAAAAAGAGCTTAGATAAAATACCTTGTGCAGTCAGAGTGCCTTCCCTGATCAAGAGGTGATTAACATGATGATGCTTCTAACAGCTTTGTATTCTGTCATTTGGGGTCGTAGCCCTATGGGTGCAATAGATCTGTATAGATTTTACAGTGTAGTCTTCTCTGCCTGTGAGATTCTACATTTAAAAACAGTGTCACTCCCTGGTATGTGCCTGTGTTCCCTGCTCTGTGGTTAGGACAGCCAGCTCTGATGTAGGCTGCTTTGCCCTTTCTGTAGAGACATCTGTATTTCCCTGCTCCTTCAGTTCATCAACTCTGGCCCCAAGGTGCTCTACTACTGCTCCGAGGGCCATTAACCGCTTGCACCACATTTGGATCAGACACATATATCTAACCTTATCTTTGAAAGGTCTGCAAAAAATAACATTGGAAAAGAGATCTGTTCAAGTTCGCGCCCTCTTGACTAATTTGAATTAACACCTACTTAGAGGGGTAAGAAGTCAAAAATATGCCTGGAAGTTTAAACATTAAGTATGTAAAGCTATACTTCCAAACTTCTATAATGCATGAAAATGTGTATGTAAAAAATGTCTGAACAAAACCAAAGTTTAAGAGCTAATACATTTTAAAGTATGTGGATTTTAAGCCTTTTTTCTTTTTTGAGGTTATCTTTTGCTGATTGCCTTCAGGGGAGGTGAGACAAGTTTCTAACCTTTGCAGCCAGCTCAATGGAAAAGAGGGAAGGAAGAACACAGAGGCAGAAAGAGATCTCAAATTCAACTTGTCATCTGATCTTTGAAGGGCTTCAAGAATGAAAATCTTTAAAGAGAACCCCATAGGTGCTACATGATCTGCATTTTGACAGTCAGCCTCACAATCACTATGGGAGACAGAAACCACACATTTTCTGCAAGGACAGGCTCCCCTCTTTTCAGCTTCGATGCCTTTCCACTCCCTACTGTTGCACCTCAAGTTCACGATGGACAACTCTTCCAAACTGCTGTTTTTGTTCTGGATTCTTCTAGTGACAGAACCAGCCGCAGCCTTATCCTGCATTATCTTCTGCAGGGTCATCTACTTGATGTGGTAAAAAGCTCTTATGTTTCATCTTGTTCCAAATTCTGTTTAGGGAGAGCTTGTCTGGCTAATCAAACATAGGCCTTTCCCTTCTTTTTTTTTTTTTTTTTCCTTAGACAGTTTGTTAAAATTAGGTCAGATTTCTGATTGATATCACAGCATGGCTGTGTTTCCATTGTCATGATAAAAGTGAGAAAATGATGAACCATGGGATGACACCAAGTGATGCAGTTGCCAGGAACTGCAAAGGCCAGTGTAATGTTGAGCCCTGGCCTCAGGACACAAATCTCTCCCATGCACCTACAGTCTGGTGCAGAAATGCAGATTGTTTTTCACAGTTGTATTTCCATGTCTGGAAATACATTTCTGTGTATTTCCATGGCATGAAGCTTTTTCCTCTGTCAGCGATGTTTAAAGAACCCTCCTGATGCAGTGCACCCAAACAGACATGGCAGAGGTTCACATATATTGATCACTATCTACAGATCATTCTAGAATCATCAAACCATTTGTTGTTTCATACTTTTGTTCTCTAGCTCCCCAACCCTTCTTTGTGTCACTTTATGGGATACAAGAGTTCAGAGCATTAGTGAGACAGAAGCAGTTGAACATAAGACACTGAAGTAAGTAAAAAAACAACTGAACTTGTTTTAGATTTGGGATCTTTGTCAGTTTTTTTCCAAACGTATCATGCTGCCTATCACTTAGTCATTTGATTCTGAACGAGAGTGAAAAATGATACGTGCAACTAGCTGCCCAGTGTCAGCACTAGCAAGCTTGTGTGATTGTATTTGAGTTGACCATTTCAGCAAATAGCATACCACAGCAGCAATTGCTGAGCTCTGTCTGTATTCTCTCGTTGCGGTGAGCAGGGATTTTTCATTTCATACATCATTTACAGCTTGCCACAGTGATTCCAGTCAGCCAGGATATTTTCCACACGAAGCGAAGAAAGAGAAATATATATCATTTGTTGTAGAAGCTGGGCACATTGGGCTCAAATTTAATTACACTATAACATCAAAAGCTAAACTAATATAAAGAAAGAAGTCAGCTGTCCCTTACCTTAGAGTAAAAGGTGATAAGTTCTCCTGTTGTGCAAGAGTTCTGTGTAGGTCTCTATGAGCAGGAATTTTGCTGCTTTGGTCCATCATGGATTATATCCATAGCAGTCAGCGCATACATTTAACACAGGTGCAAAGCATATATCATCTAGCTAAGTGTCTCACAAAGCAGCAGAGGCCTTCTGCCTTCTTGGCGGAGTGGCTTTGTTAACTACCCTTCTTAGTGCTGGCGCAGCGCGGATACCGCGGCAGCAGCTCCTGCGCCTGCTGCGGGCTCCTGCTGGGAGACACAATCCGCTGGAAAGGGGAGTCGCAGCGGGGATCCTCCGTCTGCAGGACCCACGCGACCTTGCAGGAAAGGCTCCTCACTTCCATTTTCCTCTTCTTTTTCCTGCTCACTGTTCTACCAGTGTGTCTGACTCCTGGACTACGGGAGGTTGACGGGATTGGTTGTTATGAAGCTGAGCTGATATTTTTTTTTTAAAAAAAGGGCCTTTTTTGTATGAGACACTGGATATCTTCACAGCTTCTGTGAAACTGAAGAGCTCCCTGGCATTACCCTTGAGATCAGATCCAAAGGTAAGACATGTAGGAATGCAGTCCTATGCCTTGATCCCTATTTTCCTTTCTCTTTGGAGCTTCTCAGGAATTTCTTGTTAGTTTAGAAACTGAGTGATTCTTTCCATTACTAAAGGCCTCAGAATCACAGAGATCTATAAGCAAGGATCCCTTCATCTCCTAGGCAGTAGGAAAGCTTCAGTTATTGAACTGCCTTGATTGCTGAAGATGACAAAATTATGAATTTGTCTTCAGAACAAATGTGTAAAAGTCTGAATATGTGAAGACTTGAAAGTGTGAAGGATACACAAAATCCGTAAAAGTAGTGGTATTAAAAGATGTTAACGGATGAACTGGGGTGCCTGATGTTAATTAATGCCATCTCTAGTTTACTAAACAGAGCAGTGATTGGTCATGAGGGTCTGGGGATGTTGATCCTGTGCTTACACTGGTACTTGCTGGCAATTTTCTCAAAGGATTGAGAAGTAACTTCAGATAGGGGAGGATCCTTTCATATTTTCCCATCACCAAATTTCCTGCACTTTCTTCAGTGCTATTCTCCATAGGTTTCAGGGACAGATAGATTTGCTGTAATACTCTGACCACTGTTGAAGAAAGTACTGGAATACAGAGGCAGGAGGAGTTTACTCATCTAAGCACAAGCAAACCTCATCATTTAAGGAAAAGAAGTCCAGTGTAAGCAAGTGTTCGTTTTAGATTATGGAAGTAGTTAACCTACTTCCAAGGTACTCTAGAAAGAGCTCACAGACAGCAATGCAAGGAGCAATAGACCTTCCATTAGAAAATGGCAGAGTCCCGGTGTGACAGTGCATGTCAGAATGTTATTTCCATTCTTCAAGTGACAATAAGAATAAATAAATAAAAGAGACGGCAAAGACCTAACGTCTTTCCTGGGATCATCCATGCCTGTCAGGATTGATGAGCACTTTGTCAGTGTGCTTTGGACACCTTCTTTAAAGACAAAAAAGCAGGGACAACTACATGCCTATAGCCTTGAGCTTGTTTCCTCGTTAAGGAAACTGATCTGATGAGCTATATTTGTTTTTTCAAGTTTCATTTGTCAAAATATATAAGGTCATCACAGCTGTATGTGTTTGACTTTAGGAGATAACTGCTATAATTAGTAACAATACACTTACTTTATTACTTTTGCTTTGATAGAAGCCGTGGGTGATTTTAAAAAAAATCTCAATTTCAGAGTGAATTATATTAGTTTTTTGTTGTTGCCTGCTAGTGTTAAACTTTTTCTGTGTAATTAGCAAGCAGTAAATTACTTTATTTCTCTTTTGTTTAATTGAGTTAATGATGTCTGCAAAGAAACATGATACCGACTTTTTTTTCCCCTGATCTCAAAGGGCTCTGGAGTTTCAGATTTTCAGATATTAGGCTGCAAGGAGTGCCTCAAGAGTTGTCTTTTAAAAAAATACTTATTTCCCTTCTGTAGGAAAGTGAACCTAGGTAGTATGGCAGAGGGCAGAGGAAGCCTGCTCCTGAGCTGGCCCCTCTGGGTGAGTGAGTGTGGGGTTTTTCACTGCTGAGGGGGCAGGACTCGCTCATTGACGAGCCGCCAGCCTCGCTGGGTCCTGATTTTGGAAGCAACAGGCCTTTTTGTCCGCGTCGTACTCTGCCCTCTGGAAAATGGTTCTATTATTACTTGTGACAGGAGACTGTCATATCAAAGGATAGATAAATTGGTGGTGAGAAGAAGTTATAGGACAGCGAGGTTCATTAGAGAGGTAAAGAAAGGGGAAGAGGAAGATTTAATAAGGTCCTTGTTTATCACTTTTGCTAGTTCAGTCTTGCTGCTAGCCAGGGCACGGGAAGCTTAAATTGCATGGATAGCTTCCAGAATGGAAGCTTCTGAGTACCCTCCTTTGCAGATTATCACAGGCTGGTTTTCTTCTTTTGCCCCATTCCTCCATGAATCCCATTTGTACTTGGACAGTATCTAATTCTGATTTCTCTGACAAATTGTCAGAAGTCTATGGAAGTACTAAAAGAAAGCAAAGTCTCTGCAGCGTGAAAAATCAAGTCCCACCCTGTTGCTGAGAATTTGCCCCCTGCCTACGTGGGGCTGTGGGTAACATCCTCCTCGTTGTGAAGGAAGGCCGGGCGCAGATCGATCCCCTCCCTCCGCCTGCTCGCGCTGCGCAGGCACAAGGTGCTCGTACTGGTGCCCTTCTGAAAGATCTGCCTTAACCACTTCTCTGGATGGGGTAGGAGCTCTTGGTAGTAGCCATGCGGTGTCTGTCGCCTGTACCTGCTCTGCACACAGGCGGCTCAAGGTGTAACCACAGCCCCGCGCGCAGGCGTCACCTCTGCTGGCGCGTTGGGGTTGGCAGCGCCTGTTGTGGGCTGAGCGGGCAGCGTGGACGGGTTGTGCGGGCAGCGTGGACGGGCCGTGCTGCTGGTGTCCATGCGCTGCCAGGCTCATTCTGCCATGAATGGCAGAAATTATGTGAGAAATGCTCAGAGAAAATGAGCTGTTTCTTGACCTTGTACAGCTTCTTTTTTCTTTTCATTTGCTGAATTTGTCTGTAAGTAAATTAGCGCTTTTAGTGATCCGTTCCCCAACTGACATTATAATACTGTATTTTAAGTGTGATGCTTCCTTTTCTGTCACAGGCTAGCATAGAAAGTGTATGTGTTTATGAAGAGTCCTTCATGGCTGGCCTAGTGTCATTTTATTACCCTTCCTTGTCCTATTTTTAGCATGTCCATTTTTCCCATTGGAAAATGGGGATTGCATAATACCTAACTTGCTTTTTCTGGGAAATATAAAGATGAGTCAGTAAATATTTTTCAGCAGTTTAGAGATGAAAAGCCTGATACTGAGCATTATTTTGGAGCCAATATTAGATGTGGCCTTTTAAAACAAATTCTTTTAGTTCTCATGCTACAAACTGCACAATTGCCCCGTGTGATCCCTTGGCCATCAGTGTGCAGCAAATGGGGTTTGGGTGAAGATCAAGGGAGACAATTTCAGTTATTGGATGCTAACAGAAAACTAAGGTTTTCTTTTTCAATACAGACTGTGCTTGCTTGTATTTGCTGTTATTGATGCAGTGGATGATACTTTGTGGTAACAGTGTCATCAGGGAGAGCCGTGACATGTCAAGAAAGATTTTTTAATATGATCTATCACAAGAGCAATAATAGAAGCACAGAAGTACAGAAACAGCTGTGTCGTTTCAACAGAAAGGTAACTTTGGCAGAGTTACTGACAGGAAGAAAAGTTGTCCTTTGAATTCTCAACGCCCAGTGCAAGTTATTCCCCCAGCTTTCCAGCCAGTTCGAGAGAAGTGCGACATCATGTTTCCCAGCAGACATTATTAACTCAATTAAACTAAAGAGATATAAAGTAAATTACTCCATCCTAATTATACAAAAAATCGATAAACAGGCTACAAAAACAGTTATATAATTCACTCCGAAATTAAGATGTTTAAACCACTAACAATTTAAATCAAAGCAACGGTAATAAAATAAGTGTAATGTTACTAATTGCTACATTTCATCTTCTGAAGCCAAATACATACGTTCGTGTTGACTTGGTTCATTTTGGCATTTCTAAGTATAGAAACGGAGCCTGGGTGGTTTCAACATACGCAGCAGGATAAGGAGAGCATGTTTCATAGGGCGAGAAGCTGAGTCTGGAGCAATGGGGAAAATATGTGTGTTCCTAGGCAAGATTCCTGCGGGCTGCTGAGCACTCTGAGCTGGGCGTCTGCCCTCAGCATCCTTTGCCTGCGACCTGTCGCTCCGTCCTGAACCGCCTTGCAGTGGAGTCATTAGAACTCCTAGCTGAGGTACTCAGCCGGGGTTTGGTAACTGGTGGTGTTTCTACACCAACAAGACTGACAACAGCAGAGTTCAAGCTCAGTGATATTAAATCCTGTCTGGCAGCCTTGACTTCAGAAGCATTTCTTTAGATAAATCATAGGATCATAGGAGGAGGTGTTTTTTTTCTTTTTCCTCCTGTGTATCTGTGTTTTGTGTGTGTTCTCTCTCTCTTTTTTTTTTTTTTTTTTTTTTTTTGTTCAGAAAACCTGAGAGAGATGCAATCAGTGGAGATTTTGGAACATTAATTTGATTAGTGAGAGCCATATGTCTCAAACAAATATGAATAATTCTGAAACAGGGGACAAAAAGAAGCCAAAATTATCAGAAGCTGTTGTCTCCAGAGTAAGATTGTTTTGTTAGAGCTTTTGACCTGATCTTTAGACATAGGAGTTTCTGTGGAGCATTCAAAGGCTGATTCCTATTCCTGTTGGCTATTTCCACTGTATTCGCAGATGGCTAAATTTGGCCCAAATAGGCCAAGATGATCAAAAATTGAAACAGTAGTTTCAGTAGTAATGTGCCAAATGTACCTTTCCAGGGCAGTATGAAACACAGTTATATACTAATTAAGACTGATTTTAGTACCTTCTATGGAAGAATCTTAGGAAGAAACTTAGACCTTTGGAAGAAAATAGCTTACTTCTATCTTTTACAGAGTAAGAAGCTGAGCTTGCATAGAAAAAATGCTAGGGTGTGTAATAATCAGTGCCCAAAATAACCCCAGGTTTTCTAACAAAATCAACTGTCAAAAGATCTGACCCATCCAAATACAAGCTGTGGAAATGCACCCTTCTACACCATTGCCTCCTAGCAATCAATAACAATTCAATCCTGGCAGAATTCAGGCAGAGCTTATTATAAGCCATCTAAAACTGAATTGCTGTCAAAGAATTAGATATCAAGGGGACTGCCACGCTAGTATCTGATGTGAAAAAATACTGCCATGCTTCAGGACAGTGGGGCAGCTTCAGATGCTGCTCAGTGCCAACAGCTTGACAAAACAGAATGATATTGCAAATATTTTAAATATCTAAAAATAAATGAAGATTGATGGCCTTGGCCTTGATCCTAGCAGGAACTGAGGCAAGTGAAAATGTGGTTGTAGTTACTATCTCCTGTAGGTTACAAATGGGTTTGACCCATGTCTTGATCCAGAAGATAGATTTCAGTACTGAGCATTTAATTTGTATAAAGATCCAGCTACTCCTTCTGATGAACGTGAACTGCATATTCTTTTGGGGGGAAAGACGAAAAGGAATATCAGGGGAATGAAGATTCTGCTTCACTTTTGTAATGGCATTACTGTGGTTTGGCTTCGGTTATTAGCTGCCTGCCCATGCAAGAAAAGAGTGAAATACTTCTTTTTCTTTTTTCTTTTCTTTCTTTTTTTTTTTCCATATTTATATACTGTTCAAGAACTTCCCAGACAATATGAGTGCTCCTTTGCTACTTGGGAATTCGGTAAGAAAGAGATACCTGGAAAATGCTGCTGCTTTTGGGGCAGGGCTGGGAGGAGGGTGCAGGTGGCCCTGCTGCTGCCTGCCTAAGCGCGCTGCTTCCCGCGCTGCGTGGACGTGCTGGGAAGCGGCTCCGCGCGGCCAGGCACGTGGGACGGGGCCCACGAGGGAAAACGGGACGATGCGAGGTAACGGTTGGAGTACCCATGGGCATGGGGGGAGAAGGTGTTTGCTCTAGAATCGCCCCTGCCCGCGGGCAAAGAGCAATTTCCCTGTTCTGCTGGCGTCCGCCTGGCGGCCGAGGAAACCTTTTAGGATTGATAGGGGTAATCAAGTGTGTGACTCTGAGCTGCTTGCACATTTGTGCCTCACTGGCCGTCTTGCCCATGGTGCGTTGCTCCCAAGGCACCCCTGCCACAGAGTGCCTCCTCCTGCCTGCGTTGTTTCCTTACCTCCTGCGGTTGACATCTTTCATGCCAGCTGTGGCCTTTCCACAAGGTAATTCTCTTCATTGCTGACTGCAGTCCTAAGGGACCCAGGGCTATCAGCCACACTTCTACCTTTGCAGTTCTTTCTCCTTGTGCATTTTCCTTCCTTCCTTTCTTGCTTGCTTCCTCCTTTGTTTCTCTTGCTTTCGTAATTTGGACTTCACTGCTGCCTGTAAGACACACAGGAAGGCTCAGCCCCAGCTATGAGTCATAGAAAGGGATTGCAGCTGTTAAAAATTGTTCTGTGAAGATTGTCTTTTGAACCAGAAAGACAGAGATTAAGCTTTTATCTAGTCAAGAGGACAAAATTGCTTTTGTGGTTATAAGTAGCCTTCAAAAGGAAATATTAAGATGTGTTTTTGAAGGAAAATATAAAACACTTGAGTTTTTCAGTGTATTGAAAAACTACATATTTCTTGATTCTTGAGCTTGCGTTTTTGCTTAGTGGTGTCAGTACCTAACAGTCTGTAGATGCCTTTGACAGATGGTATAGTGTGACGCAGTATTCACCCCATATGTTGTCTCTGTTTAACATATAGGAATAAGAACCATAAAAAATAGCACTAATAATTAGACAGTGTTACAGACTTATTGAGGCATAAGGTAGTGTAAGGTTGCTGTACGGTCAATTCTCCTTTCTTGGGTTCCATTATTGTTGCTACCTTGGTTTATAAACTCAAGTATGTGTCTTGATTTTATACTACATCACCTTCGGTATTTCACATTTTGATAAACGTGCAAAGAAGGAAATCAAGCAGCCCTGTTGAGAGCCCAAGGAAGGCTGTTTTCATATTGTTACTGAACAGCACAGGGAAGTAAAATGATTTCTAGTTAAATTCTCTAGTTTCTTTAGTTATATTTGTGTAGTTATATAAATATCTATTCTGTAACATAAGGAAGTCTATCGAAGATGATAAAAGGCTGTGACAAAGAGTATTTATGGTAATATACATCCTTCAGTGTGCATTTCTGTGACCAGAACATTTATTAACTTAATTTCAAACACATTGAGGATGTCATGGATATAGAATGTCTTATAGACCTTTATTATTTATTTTCCCATCTACTAATTGCATTATCTTCCTGCTAGAGCTGTTTATCAATCAGGATGATGATTAACTTTACATTATGTCTTTTGTCTACATTACATTATGTCTTTCAAAAATACTTAAATTATCTAAAACTCCAACAAATTATGGGTACTTGAGTTGCTTCTGTTTGTGCTCCATGGGCAGTGATTTACCCTGTGTTTTTCCAATTCAAGTAAATGGGAGACAGCTGGGGGTTAGCAAGACTCATCTTACCAAATCATAGATATTTTAAACAGCTGGCAATAAACTGTAATTTATATCTATAAAGTGAAAATATTTGCCCAGAAGTACCACCTTTAGAATATGCTTGAAAGCTGCATCCAAGCTGACATGAAGGAAAGCTTTGCATCTCATTGCCATGGGTTAGGGCTTCAGTTTATAGTTAATTTATATGCTGTTCCTCTGAAATGTTGTAACTTTTATTATTAATCAATTTAAATTGGAAGAAGTAGCAGTTCTCAGAATTAAAAACAGACTTCCTTCAGTAATTTAATTCATCAGACCAGTTTCATAAGGAGTAAATGCGACTGAGCTCTGTACAATGGTGGCATCAGCAGAGCAGAATTCCTGAACATCATGTGCTTCCCAAAGTCTGTGCTTCACTTACAGCCTTTTCTAGACTATTGTCCATGGTGCTCTTTACAGAGCTGAACAAATGCCTCTTCCAGTACACTGAGAGTTATGGTAGTTCTTAAAAATCTCAACATAGCTTTCTGTCCATGCCAGGGTCTTTTATGGTTGTTGAAAGTTTTCAATACATTGCCTTTTTAAATATATTGTCTTTTTAATCCTCTTTCCTATGATTTTCTCCAAAAAGTGGAAATAAACTCTGCAAAAACACACACAATGTTACGAGACTTCCAAACCACTGTCTCTATTCCTGTTATTCACAAATTCTCAGAATGTGTTGTTATATCTCCATTAAACTCAGTGGGTAACACAGCTTTCTTCCCTAATTTGCTGATTTGGCAGTAGGGTCCGTGAGGTGCATACGGTAGCAGATGTGTTAAGTGGTCACGACATCTGAGGATTCATTGTGGCTCAGTGCCATTGAATAAAATCGAAGTTATTCTAGCTTTTGGGGAAGAAAAGAGAAAAAAAAAACAATAACAAAACAGTGCATGTAAGGAGATGAATGGATTGCAATGAAGAGCTGGGAAATTGGAGCAGCCTGCAGGTAAAAAGAGATTAAAGTGTAGTAACTCAGAGTAACCCAAAGCAGACAGTGTGGTCCAGAGAGGTAATATCATTATTTATCCTCACATATGTAGCTAACGGCACATTTCTCTGATGCTTCTGGCAGTGCTGTAGCTAACTTAGCAAGATGAGAGTGTTTGTTCCGATGTGCTAGCATTTGTTGAGATGGGATGGGATCCTCTTGGTAGAGTTTGCCACCTCATGTAATGCCTGAAGAAATAAAGCAATAGAAGCAGACTTTACATGGAATTTTTGTTCTTTCCTTCTTTACTCTCTGATGAGAAGATAAGTAACTGCTGTTACCTGCTATCCTCAAACATCTGCTCAGTAAAGTTCAGTTCTTTGTACCAGCAGAGCGTCGTATTTACGGAGCCTCCGTGCTATCTGTAGCAAGTAGCAGCTCATTTGTAAGGGCTCTTGTGCCTGTGAGGATGCATGTCTAGGGTGACTTGAGTACCTGCACTGTGGCAGAGACTGGAAATCAGTGAGTGCAAAGCGCTTGGTGCATTTTTTTGGCACCAAACAATACCAAAACAGTAAATATTTTTGACTTCTATTGATTTAAATTTGTGAAAACCAAAGTGCAGTGAACTCTGGCTCATATTCAGCATTTACCTAGGTATGAATAGACAGGAATATCAGGTTTAACCTAGATAAATAAGGAATTCTGTTGAGAACAGTTCAGGGAACAACCTAAATATCTTTCTAATATATTTAAATGTTTTTCTTGTAATAGAAATGATGCAAAAGACATCAAGAGTAATGCCTTTTATATCATCTTTCCTCTAATGCACCGTCTAAACTCCTGAAATGTTTAAAAAAGCAGACTTTGGTGGGAGCTTTCTGATGAAACTTTTTTTTCCCCCCCCTGAAAGCACTGACTCACCAAAATTCTAATTTATCATTGTAAAATATCCTTGTTTACCTGAAGTTTTAGCCAGGAGAGTTTCTCTCCTCCAGAAAAAGAGAAAGAGCAAACAGTAGCCTAGGGATAAGCTGCCTTACTGAATCCAGTAAAATGTTGAGTGATGCAGCTTGTTCTCTCCCTCTGGATTTAGATACTTGCTGACTTCTCCCAGAGTTGCCAAATTTCCCCGTTTTTAAAGAAGCAGAGGTCTTGGTTTTTGGCAAGCCCTAGTTGTTTTAGAGCTCCCTGGCCCAAGTTTTACTATGAAGTCTAGAAACACTTCATTGAAACGGCGTAGGGTCTGAAGTGTGTGGTTCTAAAGGGAAAACAAACACATGGGACCGCAGACACTCATTTTCGGAGAAGGTGGTGCATGACTCAGTAGTGTTTGGAAGCTTCTGTATTTTCCATCTGGCTCTACATCCCAGGATTGCATTCGCTGAGCTCTAGCTGAAGCATTCCTGCAGCCTGTTGGTTCTCTCCCACACCCCGAGGCCCTCCTCCTCTGCAAGATGCAGGACAAGCAGCACCATGTGCTTGGTTCCTATGTCTCCTCTCGGTGTGTTCAGGTAACGCTGTTTCCTGGCAGAGGGCACAGAGGCAGCATAAAATAGAACAGTCAATCAGCCCTGTCCCTGCTACTGCCTGGACAGAAAGCACAGCAAAGCTCCTGCCTGTGAAGTGACACTGCAACAGCCGTGACCACTGTAGTCTGAGATGCCCTAGTGGGAATTAGTTGCAAAATTCCCTTGTTTCAGGCGCTCTGTGTAAGAGTTACAGTCTCTGAACATTGCCTTTGTCATGCATTTTTGGTAATGTGTATGCTGACAACAGGTCTACACACATGGGTAAATGAGTAAAGGTTGCAAAGTAAAATTCTTAGAAAACTGCTGCATGTTACCAGCATGTTCCAGTGCAAGCAACGTTGCCAAAATAATAGAAAATGATCTTGGTTTTAAACTTTTTTTGACTCTTTAACTGTGACTTTTTTTTATTTTCTGCATACAGAGCTCAAATATAGTGGATTTGTATTTGGTTTATATCAAATTGTATTCAGTATTGGAAATTAATTTAGGGCTTTGGTACCATAAAATATGTACTTTAAGAAACAGAGGTGCTCCAGCCCTTTCACAGAAAGGGTGATACAAATCTACTAAGGAAAGAAAGCAGCATATTACGGCTGCTGTTTATGTGGTCACAACTGCAGACTTGAAAAGCGAGTGCTAATAGCATCTTTTGAATTAGTTATGCCTGGAAAACAATGCTTTCAATTGCACCTTTAGCCTTTAATTGCAGTTATCAGGATGCTAAATTTTGTCAGTTTCTAATCCTTGTTTTATTCATAAATTTCCCAAAATGACCAACCGTGGTATTGTGAATTATAGATAAAGAAGAAAAGGCCAAATGTGATGTCATCCATCAATGTCCATATTAGAAGCACATAAAAGCAAACTTGTGCGAAATAGCCCTAAGGTATTTCTGCTTCCTACTGGTGGCTACTGAAAAAGAGAAGTCTCCTCATTTTGTTTTTCTTTTGCTTTTCTATCTTTGTCGAATCAGGCATTGCATATTTTCCTTTGCACTTCTAATCATGTCAATGTTGCTGCCAGTTTGGATAATTTAAGCCTTTGAGAGGATGGAGAGACAAGACTCCATATTAATAATGCCAAGAAAAGGGGAAAAGTGAATAAAATAACCAAGCAAAAAATAAGCAAGAGAGATGCTGTTAAAATGCCCGTAAGTGAACTGTCCTCTGCTAAAACCATTCTCCTATTAGCTGGGAAGAGACTACATGAAGCTTACGCTGTATCATTGTGTTTTCCTTGGACTGGCACTGCTGCAATATTAGTTGAAAGAATTTCCTTTAGAGCTGGTGAAATTGCAAATCAGAGAGGGCTTCCTGAAGAGCTGAGGAAGGAACAAGTTCAAGATTTAGATCCAGTGGCATCAAGACATTGTAGATAACTAACTAACTGTACTTATGTTAGCTTCTTATTTGACCATCTTTTGTTCAACCTGCACTATTTCAATATCTTCCTAGCATTTTTCAGAAGCAGAGTGATAAAATCATAGTGATGTTTTTTTCCATTTTTCACTTTTAGGGGCAAATTCTTCCTCTTTATTTCACAACCAGTAAATGCTGTTTTGTAGGCACACCCAAGAGGCAGCATTTCTAGGACTGTAGATCTAATCCAACTACTGGAATATCAGCTACAAAGCGCTGCGCGGAGGAGGGCCACACTCTTTCCCTGCTTCTGATTACTTGGGCTGAGCGTTGGGAATACCATATGGCCCTGATGGCTGAGCACAGAAGTTTTACATTAGAAAAATGTTTGTTCATTCGTTTTGAAGGATTTCTTCCACCCCATTGAATTTAAAAATAAAAATAAAATCCTTAGTCAAAGCATTTTGTAAATTTTTCCAAAGTAAAGATGACTAGAAAAAGTTTTGGTTCTGATAATATTTCCCATATTGCCAACATCTTGATAAGCCTCTAACTTTGCCATAGCAACATTTTCAATCCTTTGTTTGAACAAAGAAAGAAGTGCTTATTAAATGTTGTCTCCTACTAGCAGAGTTTGTGTGGTCTTATGGAACATGTTCTCCATTGCAATCTTTAAATTACACTTTTGGTCGCTCATGCCTTCTAGCTAATATAAAAGTATGGGAGGGGAGGATTAAAACATTTAGGTTGTTTCTAAGTTTTAGAAAAAATGGGGCTAACTGATCTCGTCTTTACCACTTTGTGAATCAAGATGAGCACAGAAACGTTGTCGTGTCTTCTGCTGAAGCAAATATGCGACTTCAGGAACGAAGGGATTAATGGGGAAATTTAATTTTAATTTGGAACATTTGTTTCATGTAAAGCTCTGTAACCATTGGAAATAGCATCTCAGCTTTTAGTTTTTTCTGCTTTCAGGAATTTTTCAGCTCTCAGAGCTGTCTGAGGGTGTCTGTTCTCAGACCCATTTTTAGGGCTGTACTCTTTTTTCCTGTTTGCATTGCTGTATGTCTCAGTAATATCCTCCCCCCTGTTTTTAGGAGCTCCCACGTTTGCAAAAATAATTGCTATCTTTGTTTTTCAGATTTTGCTGGAGAATGTGTGGTTATGTGTGGTTACGTGAAGGCAGGTACTGAACATTTTGGGTGGCTTGGTGTAAACAGATGCTTGAGCTAGTCAGCTCCTAATGAGGAAGCTCGCGACCCCGCGTACGACTGGCTGTGCAAGCCGGGGGGCCTAACGTGTCCGAGGCTGCACAAGAGCTGTAACCATCATCATTCTGTGTCAGGACAAAATTACCTTGTAGGAGCATTGCATAATGTCTGCTGTATTAATCATTAGAGATATTTTTGCAGCACTCGATTATATTATGAAGGCTGGGTTATGTTCTGATCTTTCTAATGGTCACACATAAAGTACTGAAACCTCTATTATTTTATAATAAGTAATGCACATCCGACAGAACAATGCATTATGCACATCCTCTCTTATATGACGCTAAAGGTCAGCTAGTAACTTGAACATTTTTGTCCTCCAGAACATTTCACTTTAAGGGTTCATTAGAAAGAGTGTCTTTCTCTTTTCAATATGTTCTACCAGCAGGCTATCACTTACAGGACCAACTTTTGACTGTTTCATTTTATACAAAGTCAAATTGCATGAGCATGGCCATTGCGCACATTCACTTGCGCTTATCAATTTAAAAGCATTTCAGGATCAAACTAAGCCAGCTTTTACTGTAAGGTATGACAAAGAAAGCAGCCCGAGTGCTGCAATTTACTTTGGGTAGAGATGTTTCAAATTCAAATGTAATAACGGAGGCACCAACAGATACTGCCCTAATTTAAAGATTCTGGCATTGCCAACAGGTGCTCACTTCACAGTCTGATTGCTGTTTCTTGCAAAAATGTACATGCAGACCTTTATTTTTAAAGTCTGGAACCCTGCAGTAAGCTTTAAGTAAGATTGTCAAAAGCTGTATCTCATTTTAAATGCATCAAACTCCTATGTTTAGTGGTGAAAAATATTCCTTCCAAATGTATTTATTTAAAGTTTAAATTTCTTATCCTATTTGAATTCCCCAGAATATTTGCTCATTTTCACAAATAGAAACTTACAGTTTAATTTCTGCTTTTTTTTATTACTATCCTATTCAGAAAAACACATGCAGAAGAGAGAGAAATAAGCACGTTTTGGGTGTGTAAGTGATAGCATGTGCGTTGCGTTTATGAGTCACAGAAGGCTTGTCCAAAATGGATTTGTCTGCTAACGGCTGATGGGAACCATGCATGCGAGGTCCGGCTCTGCATAAAGCACCAGCTTCACTTTGAACGTACACATGCTCCTCATATACACTGAAGATAAGCTCATTGCTAGAGCTTAGAGACAGGTTTGTGCTAGCAAACTGAGGGAGAAAATAAACCCACCATCTTACCAGGCCAGCCTAGTAAGATGTATAAAGATGTAGGATTGGACCAGTACAGCTTTCTCTTGGTGAGAAGTGTGTCTTTGACCTTTGTTTTCTCAACTATGTCATGTTGAGGTCTGGAGGGGTGTTTGGAGCGCTGTGCGCTCTCCCTTGGCGGCTGGAGCTCTCTTGCTGCGATGGGTTAGGCTGGCAGAAAGCTGGTGCTTTCGTGATAGCTTTGGGGCCAGGCCCCAATCAACAGGCCATATGTTTAGATCCTTCTCCATAACAGATGATTGTGCATACGTGCTCCCAGGTGCAATGTCACTGGGATTGTATTTGCAAACATAAACTAGTGACATTCAATTATGTTCATAGGCAATGCTGTAAAAGCCACAAAGGAAGTAATTTACAACACTAGCACAGTATGCGATTCTTTGCGTATAATCAATTTTTCATTATATAGGAATATAGTATACTGTGTTCATATTTGTTTTTCTAATTTGATGAAAGAACTGGTAATATGAAAAGTTTGTACCTTTCAAGTAGCTGACATTTGAGAAAATACTGGGGCAGAAGAAATTGCCAATAAAACAATATCGGTATATTTTTGTGAAGTTTTTAATTAGAAACAAAAGCCCGAAGCCTCAGTGTTTTTTCTCCTGGAGCCTGAGCAGTGCTGCCCAGGTGGGATGGAGCCTGCGCAGCGTGTGGCCCGTCGCTGGTTTGCTCTGTTCTCAGCGGCAGGGGCTGTGTAAAGGATTTAAGGATGAAGTCTTGAACTAAAGTAGTTGAACCACTAAAGTCTTGAACCACAAGTAGTTTTCTACTCTGAGTATAAAAGAGCTAAATTTGTATCTCATGAGAAAGAGCACCGATGAAAGGTTTAGTTTTTATGTAGCAACTAGTCTGTTGTGCAAACATCCATGTATGCGCCATAGGCGCGGTGGGCGTTTTGTGAGTGGAAGTGGAATTGCTGTCAGTGATTTGACAACACTGCAGCAGAACAAGTGTCGAGAAGGTAAAAGGCTCTTTGCTGCCTGGAGATTGTGAAGTTTGTTTTTACTCGGCTGGCTTGCTCTTCTGAGGTAAAGAGTTAGGAGTAATTTGTGTGATGATTATTCTGGTGAAAGGAGCAGATAATGTATTGTGGGTTAGTGAGCGGGCTCTGGCTGGCGTTACTGCGGCGCGTGTTCGGATTACAACCTCCTTCTGGAGCTTACAGCTTGGTGGGCTCTCCAGGCCTCGCAGCTTGCACTGGCATTCAAGCACAATTTCTCCTTTAAATTTGCAGGGAAGTCTTAGGTACAGACATTCTCCATCCTGGGTATCTGATGATGCAATTAATACACACATCAAATTAAGTATGTTTTTAGAAATATTTCTGTCATTGTGCAGTTTTATTTTATAACCTAATTAATGAAACAATCATATTACTAATGCAATTATTAATTTAATGTGTAGTAAATTTATTCTGCAATACTGACTTTACTTAACAGGTGGATTTTCTCTCTCTGCTTTTTTTAACATAGGCAGCTCGTGCGGTCTCCTAGATCACGCCACTGCAGCATGCTTTATATATCTTTAAAGAACATGTTGCTAGGAGAGTCCATTTATAAGCAGCAAGGCTGCATTAGAGACCATGTCCTGAAAATGACTTTAGCTGAAAGTTTGGAAGTGCTATTATGAGACAGGGACATGCTTTAAGGGAGAAATGTTGCATCTTGCATTCCAGCTTGGGGGTGACAGCTGGTTAGCGTGCTCCTGAGGAGCAGACACGCTCCTGCCGACAGCAGAGTTCGCTCTCCATCAGTTTTCTGCTATTACAGGGTGACTGTGAAGCCCAACTAAATCTAAATGTTATGAAGAAAAATTAATCAAGTAATTACTCACAACTAATAAGACATTTCATATTCTGCTGACAAACTCATATTAAATGTGCTCCCTCTTCTTTGCACTCCTAATACATTTTTCAGAAGACTTGTATATTAAAAACAGTACATTTTACTAGGTGTTTGGAGTGTTGGATCTAATCAGATAAATGATCTCATTTCATCCCTCCAAATTTTATCTTTCCATATCAAATGTAACAACACTTAACCTAATTTTCACTAACTGCAAAATGTATTGTTCCCTTTTCTGTCTTTTTTATGATGAAATGACAGAATTCAGGATTTATTAAAATAGATATAGTACTCAGACCCACTTAAATACATTATGAAAATTGAGATAGTATAATATAAGGTAACAGCATAATGTAAAAAAAAAGCCAAACTTATTAATAGAAAATGATATCTAGCCCTCCAGTTGTGGGCTGTGCATGTTACTAGTGAGCTATCATCTTTAGTCTTTACTTTTCTATATATCCTCTTTATCCTTTAGATTATTTCAGAGTATTTAAACTCTGAAGGGTTTAAGGGTGAAGTTTACCTTTCAGAAACCAGCACCTTATTCATATATCAATTCATAAGTTCAACCACAAAGTATGCTGAGAGGATGATCATTTCTATATATCCATGTTGGAAAGCTCTATTGAACTTTCTGTTTCCAGCGGAATAATCTTATATCAAGTGATATAAGTACAATTTTCTTCATAGACAAAAAGAGGCTATTTCACACCTTGCTGGTATGGTTTCCTAGCCTCCAATTGAAAGCAATGGACATAAGCAAATTTTTACCCTCAGAAGACTAAGCTTAATGTACCAGCATTGATTGTATTGTGCTGTGTTGATCCTGTGAGATGATGGTTGAAATAGCCTCCACGTGCAACTCGCAGGTGTAATGGCAACCAAACAACAGTGACTGAATCAACTATTACACACAAACTGGACAGAAGCTATCAAAGCTTTATTTCTCTTATATTTGTTTGCAACCACTAACACACCGGTTCACATCAAAAGAGAACAATCAAAAACAAAATAGTGGATTTTTTTTTCCTGAGATAGTCACCAATATATAATAACTGTAGCTTCTCTCTATTTATAAGTTGGAATAAATCCTCTGTCAATTTTAAGAAAATGGTTATAAAGCTCAGAGTTACTGGAATAAAGAATCATGTCTTGAAAAAACGTGGGTTTTTTTTGCCCACCAGCTTCTCAGTGAACATGCAAGAACTGCATTTAGTGAAGTCAAGTCTTTATTTCCTAGATTTAGTCAAGAAATTGGGCAGGGTCAGGGAAACGCAGGTCAAAAGCTAAGAATAATTCAGTCCTTACCTGTGTTAGTGAAGTCTTGCTGGTCTTTGATTGCCATCTTACAGTATTTGAACTGCTCACTGAGGAAATTAGATGTAGTAAAGCAAATTGAAGGCAGGTGCAGTTACTTATCTTGTATAGGCGTAGGTACGTCTTGGCTGAAAACATGCAAATCAAATTTGAAAGGAAGAGTAGTGACTGTGCAACCCGTGGGACCAGTGAGATGTTTGACAAGGAAGAATGTTTGTTTGCAGCTCTGCTTGACCCATGTTTCAAAGGCAGCAGAGAAACCGTAACTCTCCTTGGCGGAGCCAGAGGTCACTGAGAAGACGGTCACTGAAGAAATGGTGTCAGGCGAGGTCACCCTCCTCCTGTCCAGCTTCCTGGCCAAATAAAAGTACAGCTCACAAAATGTTCACTGTACATGTTCTTTAAATGCCTCTTCTTTCCTAAGACACTGATGACTGAGAAATTAATCACAGCAGTGAGCTCAGCAAGGAGATGCTGACTAGACCTTCCTACTTGTAGGGTGTCCGTGGGCAGGCAGCAAAGCCCTAAGGGCAGTCTCTGGTTTGTTTCTTGGCCTGTTTGCTGTGCCGGGCAGTAGTGCAGTGTCCCGTGGAGGGGGCGCAGCCGCGGGCCGTGCGCGGCGCGGGGAGCGCGGGCGCCTCTCGCACGGGCCCTCTCTTGCAGCGGGGAGGCTCCTTCCCGGCCACGGTGCTGCTTCGAGGCACTACAGGGAAGTTTGAACGGGATTTTCCCTGTTCCTGAGCCCTCTTCGGACCGTGTGCTGCTGTTTCCCTATCATGCTGGACTTTTGTGTCAGTGCTAGACAGAAAATCTGATATTCCTGTCCATCACATGTGTTTGGTTCCCTCCAAAGTGCAGCAGTGTTTCCCTGGACAGTGATCTATGCAGCTATAAAATTGATTTTAATTCCATATTTTTAGACTTGATAGCACTAAGGACTGTCTAGCAGCTCTAGTATAGAGGAAGGATGGACTTTATTTTTCCTATTGTGCAGGCTGCAGTGCAGAAGCACCTGGCTCAGTCTGGTACAAGGGAAAAGAGTTTAATGCAATTAATTGAATAAATAGTGTAATAATACTGCCAAATATTTCATTGTGCTGATGCAATCATCCACATATTTACTATCCATTAAGATATCATAAACTCAGAAGAAAAGAACCACTTCAGATACTTTTCACAGGGTTAGAAGGGCTACTTCAGCACCCATCTTTACATTTTTGTTATAGAGCAGGTCTCAGAGTCTCCAATAGGTAAATAATACATGATAAAATCTACTGAAGTTATGGAACCCTTGACTAGTACTTTTCTTTAAATATTAAACATTATTTTTGAAGTTGTTTGAACTATATACAGTTCCACACAACAATTTTCCTGTTAGAAGGGAAATATGCCGTCCTCAGCCACTTTTTTGTTTGATGTCCATGAATACTAATGTTATGTAGAATCTTTTATTAACTGTAGTAGTTCAGAACAAACTATATGCAATTTCTGTAATTATTTCTTTCTGAATGAAAGATGGGGAAAAACTTTTGAGTTTGACTTGCAGTCTCCACATTTGTTACTCCCCAAATCATCTTTTTCTTTCCCATTGAAAAATAGCTTAGGCAACCCCAAGCTTAATTTAAGCATTTTAAGTATGCCTTCTGCAAATAGCTTTTCTTCTGCACACTTTTGTTAAATGTTGAAAAAATTCCCAGCTACAAAAGCTTTATTTGAGTTTGGAAAAGGTAGTGCTCTCTCTGCCTAGTGGTTTTTTTTAGCCTCTAAAATTTGAGCATGTGTTCTTCTGGAAAACAAAGTAAGGACAAAGCAAAAACAATTGCTCTGAAGAAACCTTCCATAAGATACGTGACTTAATAAAAGCTATAAAAGCTACATTTCAACAGGGTACTACAGCAACCACGTGCTGGGCCTCCAGCCTTCCCTGATCAACGAGTGCTTCAGTGACACAGTCGTTTAACTCTTTTTTTTTTTTTTTTGTCCGTCCAGCAGAGGCTATTATATTGATTTTAGAGTTTCTTATTATAATATTTTTATGTTGTGTCAGATCAAAATGATTGGTTCCTGAGCCATTTCTCAGTTAAACTTCTTACTCTTTTGAAACTTGGGAAGAACTCCAGAGTAAGTTTGTTCATAGTTTGGAGCTGGATTCATTATTAATTATATTTATTATGGACTTACATTATTTCTGCAGTAAGATTTATGGAAAACAGATTAATGAATGAAGGGGTGTGGGGAAGGTTTGCTGTTCCAAATGTAGCCCCAAGGCCTTGCTTGAATGAAGCACATAGCAAAAATTTTGGTGTGTCAGATTTACATAAAATTAGGCTTAGCGCCAGTGACAGGGAATATGGAATACTTTGTTTCAGTAAAAGGACAGAGGGATTGATTTAACTGATAGGAAGAAAGATAGGTATTTAATAAGACGGTAGGTATTATAACATAATGGGATATTTATATACATACTGATAGCTTTAATGACTATTAATGTGCTCTCTTTGGGATGGGCTCTAGAGTTGCGCTTCAGAATGCATTTATTTTTCTGTGCTGATTGCTGCGCTCGCATTTTGCAAGAAGATTTTTTCCATATGCCGGGTGCGTGGTGCTGGGCGCCGCGGTGCTCGTGCATTATAAATGCTGACAGCGTGTAAAAGCAACACACGAAGTGGAGCCTGGGTGGGGGGATTGGGTAGGAGTGAAATTGGGCCTGATGTACTCAGATCCCAAAGGGAAATGGAGCGCAGGTCCCAGCGTGCGGCAGCGCGCGTTGGTACGTGCCCCTGCGGTAAGGTTTTCGACACAACCTCGAGGGTGCAGATGAGCACAAGGAAGGATCATCACAGATGGGCAAGGGCCTCCGTCCCTCCCTGCCAGGGCCTGGCACGTAGAGAACCAGTGGAAAAATATTCCTGGAATCCGGAGGTAGCCGGCGCGCTGCAGGTGCCCTCATTGCTAAGCGGAGCGTGTGCGGTACCAAGTGCACACAGGCTCCCGAGGAGGGGAATTAAAACCTAGGGAAGAGCATGTGTTGGGATTTTTATTATAGAAAATTAATGACTTGATTAAATGCGTTCTTGCCATTTAAGCCAAGCGCAGTGAATAGCAAATAGATGATGCGAAGGAAAAAGTGAACAAAATACTCAACTGGGGAGGATTGCACCAAAAAGGCTTGTGCTCTGCAAGTGTTAGCCGAGGGCGAGCCAAGCAGCTTGGCAGAGGCCCACGAGCACCACCCCGCTCTGTGAAAGCCGTCCAAGAGAAGAGAGGATATTTTGATTCCTAACACAATAATTAATGATAACAAGGTTGGAGGAGCACGGCAAAACCAGATACATGTGTTTTGAATAATAACTGATAGCAGCAGATCCCAAGCTGTTGGGACAACTTCCAGAGCGCTCCACCAGTAAGAGCAGTGAGGATGCAGGCTGTGCAATTTGAGTTATGACGGGAAATGGAATTGGTGCGACAGGAACGTCATCATCTACCCCTGATTTGTGTGGTGACGTACTTCTCTGCCTCTTCAGATCGATTTTCTTTTCATTTTCTTCATTTCTTTTTCTTTTCATTTTCTTTTTTTCTTTTTTCTTTTTTTTTTTTTCCTTTTTAAACAGGCAGAGTAAGGATCAAAGGAATTGGATCATAATCCTTCCTCCACCATCCTCTTCCCTTTTCCAGAGGAGAGCAGCAAACTGCATAGGAGCAAAGCAAAGTAAAACTTTTGTGACTACAAGGAATGGATACAGGTAAAACCACTTAATATGAATTTCTGCAATAAGAGAAAATTTCTAAAGTAAATAACAAATTGTATGGAAGAGACATGCCATTTGAAATTGAAGTTTAATTATTTTGCTCTATTTTAACACTAAATTCACTGAAACAGGTGTGTACTTTGACTATAAGCATTTAAAATTGATCTTTTGGAAAAGCACTTTAGTCATCCTTGAATTCTGCTTTGTTCCCACTATTTGGCTTGCTATTCCCCTCGGTGCCTTGTTGGCCTAGAAATGGCTGGCAGTGCCTGTTCCTCCTGCTCTTCTGTTGAGCAGTTCCTTCGCTGCCTCTCTTCTCTAGTCTCTCCACAGATCTTTCCATAACCAGTTCAATTACAGCGTGCACAGAATAATTCTTTTTTCTTTTTTCCTTGAGTAGCTTTTCTAATTTTGGATCTTTCAATCCCCAGTCAGTAGGGTAATGAAGGCTGCTTGGTCTTGGAACCGATATTCAAAGTAAAAGAGTTTGCTAGTTATTTTATGTATTCACTGTGGGCAAAAACTCATCCCAAGCCAAAAGGCCTGCAAAAGGCCCTATCATTCCTTAAGCCCTCAGGGCCTAATTCGTCACTTCATTTTATGTCAGCGTAACTCACACTGGAGAAATACAACTGCGAATCAGTGAATTTAATTCAAATACATAAATCTTTACTGAGTGGGCTTTATGTGGGTCAAGCACATGGAAACTGGGGAAACAAATTCTACTCTGAGAACGGAGGTCCGAAGAGCAGGACTTCTTCATTACTTGCTTCTTGGAAATAACAGGAACTGTTACACTGTGCCAATTTGTAGAAACTTGGCTTGTTACATATTTAATGAAGAATCCTTGACCTATTTCTAGCCCTTTAGCCCAGCCTGAGCAGGGCCACCTTGAAGACCTGAGGAGTAAAATACATCCTCTGTGGTGCACAAAGGCAAAGGCAGGCTCTGCTGTTAGCCCTCCATACATGTGCACGGGCTTTCTGTGTCAGGCTGAATTGCACACTTAAACACATAAATATACCTTATCGGTACACTTAATTGATGCCATCATGCAAACAGGCTGTCAAAGTGAGAGTTTTTTTCCTGTTTTTCTGGATCAATCCATGGATTCCTCTAACTGTGGATAGCCTTATTTTTAAATTTCTTTGCATTGACCTCAATAGACCAGATTTTGGTCATATGAAAAGTTGCAGTATTGCTATAGCAACACCATTTACTGAATGCTCTGATTAAGTGAAATGAATAACAGAATAATATGAGAGCTATGGATGAGCACTTCAGTATAAATCTAAATAAAGTAATAAACAGCAACACGAAACTGATACAGATAATAAATATTTCCAGTACTTCTAAGGTAATTCAGAGTAAACTGGTCTTTCAGAGATCAAAATCCCTTCATTTGGGATTTTGACGTGTGGTCAGGGAGTGCATGATCAAAATTTGTTGCTGTCAAGGCTTTACAACAAGTCTATTGTAGTTTTGAGTACAGTTTGCAGTGTTTTATAAGCTGAGTGGAAAGATGTGGCTTTTCTCTTTCCTAAATATTTTTCATAACTGTTGTAGAATATGTTGACAATTTGCATTAAATCTTTTGCTGCAGTGGAGGGTGAGCTTTCTAATGCAGTTTTAGTTTATAAAACTGCTTCTGAGAAATCAGGACTGAACTATCTGCAGAATACAGAGCTACATGAATAACCAAATAGCATGTCCTGGAAGGATGCTTTTTACCGCAGCCTAGGGCAGTAAGTCAAAGCAAGTTATCAGGCAGCTACCAGCTTTGAAGGGGAATATGGGGGGAATTAATAAAGTATATGCAAAAAGAAGATGAAGAAAAAAGAACCCAACTAAAATAGAAAATCTAGAAATAGTGATACAACAACAGAAAAACCTAAATCTGTGTAACCAATGTCAAGATATATCAAGACATTTAAATCTTTCAATATAATGAACACAGCAGATCACTGGCAATAGCATTTTATCAGTTGGTCCTAAAGTAGAGAGTCTTACAGCAACCGTTGAAAACCTATGGAAACAAGTGAGCAGTCATGAAGTTTGCAAACTGAATGAGCTAGAATTTAGCAGTCATACAGGATGTTAGTGTCCCATTTACTGTCCATATGGAGACCCGGGGAAGGCATCATCTACTGAAGAGAGCGAGCAAGAAACTTGGAAAACCAGAATACCATCAGGCTCTTTGGATTTCCCAAGAGTCAAGAAGACTCTGACTCCATGGGGTAGTTCAGGGAATGTGTCCCAGCTGAGCTTTCAAATCGCACTCGGTCTCTCCTCTAATTAAGAAAGCTAAGTGTAACACAACAATAGATAAATTTAAGGCAGATGTTAAAAGGTAGGGAGAAACTATCATTAATTTAGCGTGGAAATGAATGGCCATCTGCACGGCAGCAACATATTTCAGTCATTCCAAGACCTGCAAAGTAAACACAGCATGCAGAACATAGGTCCTGTTTTATAGACTTGAAAATATGCAGTGTGTTACTCATATTTAGTATCAAAATCAAAGAATACTTCACCAATTAACACCCTCCTACTTACTCTAAAAGACAAACATCTGAACATTCTTTATCTAAAGCTGTCCTGCCTAACACTGTGCTGAGAATGCATCAAATAGACAAAAGACTAATTGCAGAATCCAGTTTCAGTGAGAGTTAACATCTAAAGCTGCCAGATAATGCAGTAGATATGCACACAGCCTGAAATAGTCACTAATTTCTGTGACTTTTCTTGTATATTGTTTTTTTTTCATTAAAAACAACATTTCATAAAGACAGCAGTAACTTTCCTGGCTAGTACTTCTGTAAATGGTTATGGTGATGTCACTGGAGCAGAAATAAGGTAGGCTGGACCTAACAGGCTTAACCTGTTAGCTCCTGATCATCAGCACCCTGCCTGTCACCTTGGCAGAAATTTCAAGCTACTTAGTGAGAAACTTGTGACTCCCCAACTCTCTATTCCAATTCATTTTCACCAACCTGACTGTATTCTTATGTCTTAGAACTGTCTTTTATTGAGTAGTGTTTCAAGCACTTTGTGCTAGGAAAATGGAGTAGTTTCAATATACTTATCAATGAACTGGCCAATTGGACTGGAGAAAATAATTTCTGCCCAGGTGGACAACCTGCAGGTTGTCTTCAAAACTACAGGGACTGGGAAAATGAGTATTCATACAGTAAGATTATGGACAGAAAAGAATGGGGTGTGTGTTTGTAGCAGGAATACTTAGCCATGGCCAGCATAAGAAGCAATCCTGGGTAGAGAAAGAGGAGAAATCCTATTATTAGAGATGTCACGAGCTACAGAAAGAAAAACCTTTGCAAGGCGTGTGTGTGTCTTGGTTAAGTTCTTAGTACTTGGTTAAGTTCTGAAGAGTGACACAAGCTATACTTGCTTTGGGATTGGTCTTCCAAGAAAGGGTTTCCTTAAGCATCGTGGATAACTTTACTGGCCCTGTGAGCCTGGAAGATGTGGGAATCACAACAGTGGAGAATCTGTGCTCTGGTTTGTCCAGAACAGCCCGGGGTCAGGCGCAGCTGCTGTAAGCAAGAGCACTTCAAAGAGCACGGGGTTGTGCCAGGCCCCAGAACCGGGACACCTGGAGTGTGTTTAGGTAGGGCTGGGCTCTGCAAGCCCAGGCGTGATCATTCTTCCTGGACCAGTCCTGGCCTTGTTTACTCGCTCTCGGGTATCAGACAAGCCTTGCATCGTTTTTGAAACTCCTTAACTGTGGAGCCAGCTAGGTGCCATTTCACCTCTGGAATCAGTAACCCAGTGGGGTCTTTGTAACACCCGAGCACTGTGGTTAGCAGTGGGATTTCCCATCCTGCTGGGTTATGAAAGCATCAGAGGTTTCTGCTGCTGCCGCTGCATCTTTGTTGGCTGACAAGGTGAAGTGAGCTCTTACCTGAGGAAAGATCCTGCACAACTGAATGTCTACATGCTGGTGTTGATGGGGGTGGACAGGTTAAAATGCCCTTAAATTGCTATCACTGCAGGAAATCTGAGCCTCTTCAGGTGGCTGGAGGGGTGACATAAAGCTGATTTTGCAGCACTTACAGGCGTAAGTGTTGCAAAAGACACAGCCTTTTTCCCAGGGGGAAATAGTGCTGGAGGAGCGCTTGTCAGGGCACAAGATGCAGGGTGAGCACGGAGGCAGCGTCCAGCGCGGCTCCCAGGGAGAAGCCGGGCTCCGTCACGTGCGCCGGAGCTTGGCTCACGCCGCAGATACTGCCACCGCTTTAGGCACCTTTTAATATTTCAGCCACTCTGTTTGCTTCGATGATAAAAGACTGCTTACCTTCCCCCTAGTCTTTCTTGGTTATCCTGTTCAGGACAGACCTTGGTATTTATTAGAGAGTGAGTCATTGCGAATATGGTGAGAATTGTATTGAAGATTTTAGCATTTCTCAGTTTTTTGGCCTTATAGCACGTTTTCCCTTGTCCACATAGATGATGAAGTGGAACTGCTATTCAAAACCAAGAAGAAAAATCTTATTTCTCAGGACAGTTAGAGGCTTAGTCTCAATGAATGAAAAAAAACAAAAAAAAAAGTCGAAATCTTATTTTTCATTCTGTTCTCTCACTTGCTTTTCCTGCTGCTCCTCATTATCCAGATTCCTGAGCTATTATTTGATGATAGAAAGATCTGTGACCTCACCAAAACAATCTTTGTTAAATCATTTTCTTGTGACACAAAGGACTGAGACCCATCTGTCACCGCTCATAGTTTGGGTCACCCTGCAAACATCTGATTCTGATTTGATAAACAAAACCATTCCTCCAGTGCTTTTCTGAGCACTCTCTGTGGGAGCAGTGACAGAGGCTCTGAAAAAATGCTGGACAAACCTTTGCAACTCAGCTGCTTTGTAGCCCCCTTTTTGTGCTGGATTATGGCACTAAGCAAGTGCCAAGCTTGTATAAACTGGAGTGAAAAAACAATTTAAAGAGAGAATCTTTATTCTGCTAGTAAAAGGAGTCTGTCAGAGCATCTGTAACGGTCTTCCTCAATCAGTTTTCACTCTCCAAAGGAACAGTTTAATATACTGTTTTCTTCATGCGAGTGAATAGGAATTCTGTGAGTGTTTCCTGATCCTCTTTAGAATCAAGTTGATTCCTTTGATTTAAATATAATACATATGAGGCTTTTTTTTTCAAAATAACCTGTGTATGCATTGCTAGAAAGTTGCTGTATTCTGAAGCAGAATTTTATTCCATTTATTATTTTTAAGATTCAGTCTCCCATCTTTGGTCTCTCATCTTTATAGTTTTCGTTTATTTTGCTTATGGTGCCCCTCTGTTTCACTTCTAAGTGTGCACCTTCTTGTTGATTTTATCTCCTTCTTTACGTATTTCCTTCATTTACCTGGTAATCCAATTTTATGCTAAGGTTCTGGGAACAGGGACGGCAGTAGGTAGGGAAGCGCCTGTCTCACGTTTCTTTTGTGTGCCCCTCACTTCTCCTGAATGTGAGCAAACCTTCTCCTGAATGAGTTTGTATGTTGTGAACGATAAGCAAAGATTTACATGTGTTTTATTGTGAAAGCTTGCAGTCCTCTGCTGCTGTCTGCAGCATTTTTGTACAGAAAATCCACGCTCAGATGCCTGACCCTTCATTTGCTAAAGAGGGCAAATATCTGACATGCATGGAAAATACATCTATATCTTTCTGTGTATTGACCAGAGTTGTGGATTTGCTTGCTGTGAACAGTTTGATTACTTAGTCGAGTGCTTGGTGACTTGAGCGACCGTTTCCCTTAGTGTGTTAATGTGTGCAGGAGAGGCAGCGCGACGGATAACAGAGCAGAATTATCTGCCCCGTGAGTGCAGGAGTGTTTGCATTGCTTGCTTGTGCTGTCCTCGGCCTCTCCTCTTTTGAGAGGGTGGTATCTGCAAACGGTTAGTGCTGCAAAATGACTCAAATGGCCGTTTTTCCAGATGACATGCTACCTCTCTGCAGCTCTGTAGAATACTTGATGCCAGTCAGCACGCGGGTGCTATAGCTGAGGGTGTAAGCAGTTTTATAGGTTTTCTGTAGACTTTTATTACAGCTGTGACACCAGATTGATGGACTATTTCCATCTTGTTCTCTGTCAATTGTGCGCTGAACGGAGATGTGACAATGTGATGGATGCACGACAGTGCCACTGTGGGGAGAGAGCTACTGCAATAACAGTAGTTTAAACCTTAAAGTGCCTTTAACCTCATGCAGTTGCCTTTAATTTATTTTAATCTAAAACCTAACAAAATCTAACGACAAAGACTAGAGAGGTGGGGAGGATACTGGGTTTGTAAAGTAATGTGAAAAAAAGATGACAGTCATTCTTGGAGGTCCAATTAGGGCAATTCTGTGCTTTAAAAGAAGAAGTCCTCCAGGAGGCTTTCAAAGGAGAGAATATTGTTATGCTCTAGACAAAGCCAAAGGTCAGCCCGGCTAGAAAGAAGATGTACTCTCCGCTGCGGGAGGAGGGGAAGAAGGGCTTGCTCCTTCACAGCAGGGAATACCCAGGTCTTGCCTGAGGAGCAGGATGAACTTGCCAGGGAGCAGCCTTTTGGAGGCTGTGTCAAAAAGAGTGCTCTCTGAGACAAGCCAGCCTTGCCTTTGAACACGGAAAGGTTTAAGGTTTATTTACTGTTTCAAAGAACTCGTGGTGTCTCCTCTAGAGAGATGAGAGAAAGTAAGAGGGAATATTTGCTGCGCCGTTTTAACCTTTGAAATGCCACCAGTGATTTCCTTAGGTTGGTGGCTTGTTTCCGGGCAGAGGGGCGAGGTGCAGGGTCCGGGACGGCGGCCGGGCTGCGTGTCCTGGTGCTCCCGCGCAGCGCGGCCCCTGCGGCGGAGCGGGGACGCCAGAGCTGCGGGGACGGGCGGCCGCAGCGGCGGGAACGCAGACATCCCTGGCGCAGCCCTCGGCACGACCTCCCTCCGCAGCGCTCAGGTGGGATAGCCCAGCACTGGCTCCACGGCAGATGGAGGCCGTTAAATTATCCTCAGCCTGATAGGGAGATCCTGGGGGCTCATTCCTCTCTGACCAACTGCATTATTAAATGCCTCCGTCTGTTCTTGCTTTGGAGCACGTTGTTCTTTGGTGTGATCCTGGGCATTTGCTGCTGGAATGGGGCAAATGCTACAAGGTACTTCTGCTTCAATTTTTAAACTGCTTTTGTTTCAGTTCTGCACAGTCCTTCTGGCGCACTTGCTATTCTTACTGCGGAGCATAATTGAACCACTGTTGAATGCAATGGAATGGGAAAAGCGCTCTGTAACAGGAGGAGCAAAGGGAGTGATGGGTCTGGAGGGAGTTCTGGGAATGGTGTTGGAAACGCGAGTGTGAGTACACGCTAAAAAGTTTGCTTGGAAGACTCAACTCCGAAAACTAAAACCTTGTGTGAGTGGTATGTCTAGCCGAATCCACCTTGACTGCTTCTCCTTTTGCTTATTAAACAAACACAATGCAGGCTTATTAAACAAACATAAAAAAAGATTGGAAACTGGTGAATAAGATAGATCAGTAGATATTTTTGCTCTATTTGTGATCAGCTTGTAAATAAAAAAAGAGGATGTGAGTTTAGTCATTCACGATTACTTACTAAATTATTAAGTAAATGTTTTTGGAGGAGGTTCTCTAATAGCAGCATAAACTGAGATTTTTCTAACAGGTGCTTCTGGACAGATTTTGTGGGGGAAGACAGTGGGATAGGCCTGGGTTTGGTCCATGTGGATTCCTACTTGAATGGCCCTTGGCCAAGTTCAGTAGGTTCAGCTCAGCTGAAGTTAGTAGAGTTGTACTGACTTTATGAGACCTGTACTTAGCACAGTATGACTTAAGTGCATAGCAGCCTTAAATAAAAGATGAGATGCACATCCAGAGTCTTTGAATAATATTGACAAAAAGGGGAATCGATCTTCAACCAAGTTGGTGTTGAAGTGAGATCTTGAAGTCATGCAGGGATCATAAGCCTTTGATAGCACAGTTAATAAAGGAAGAGAGGGTAATGGATCTTAGTCTCTCGGAGCTGATGACATGGCAAACAAAGCTAAGGTGTACAGCTGGTAAAGCAGTGCAAATCCTCAAAGTCTTTTTTCTTTCTAGATCATAGTCTATGACATAAATTTGTCTGGAAGGCCTGTTTTGACCAGAGGACAACCAGAAATCATTTCAGTTGTGGATTACTAAAAGAGGCCTTATTACAGACTCTAGGATTTTAGTTGGTGATGAAAATTTTCAAACACTTGCAGTTGCAGGATTAGAATAAAGCTATTCCCCTGAGCAAGTATTTTCATTTGTCTGGATAGTTTCCCTTACTTCTGTTTCTTTAATTTAAGTGTAATGCCTTTGATATTGTAACAGGATACAATAGGATGCTGTGATCCATTTTAAATGAGATTCCATAAAGGAGTCATAGTATTTTACTTTCCCAGAAGTTATTTGCACTGTTTCTTTCTTTCTTTCTTCCTTTCTTAATGCATTGCCGTGGTATTTATCGAACAATTATAAACATACTGTGTGTCAATATTCACAACAATAAAATGGTAATGGGAAAGGGATAAAAGAGGTGCTGAATCATTAGCTAGAGAGGGAAGCAGGTAATAAAAAATATATCAATTAACAAATGAAAAGGGAATATAGAGAAACCTCTAAACTAATAATATATTAAAAAGCAACTGTGCTGTAATACTTATTTAGGCAGCCTGAGCTAATGTGTGTTAGTACAGTAGCACTGCAGTCGATGGCAGTATTATGGTGTACACTAGCCAAGGAACCGAAGCAGCATTCATGCATTTAAGGAAGAGTGTGTTATTGTCTTCCTTTACCATAATCTGAGTTCAGTGGGGCTGAATTTTAATGGTTTAAAAGCAGCACTACACAAAATGCTGTCTCACTGAGAAACTCCATATTCATTTCATCTGCTCTTATTCTGCTCCTGAGGGCTGCCTTGCAGCCTGTTACTGCCATAATAATGCCAGCAATAATGAATGCAGCTCATCTGTTGATTTAATTCTTCTCACTGCTTTTGGTTTTGTCTGCTGGAAAAACCTTTGTAGCCTAAGATTTGCTTTTAACATTTTGATTTCAAATACGTGACAATGACTAACAATGCTCAGCTGATAGGAATATCGATACAGGTTTAGTGTAGCTATGCTTTTTTTTTTTTTTTGGCTAGCAACTTTTCTTTAGATTTGATTGTTCCATAAGGAACCTTTTTTAAGTTACTGCTAAACAATTTTACCTTTATTCAGAATTTGTTTATCCTCTTCAGAGGGGGATATAGTTGCATCTTACTGCATTCTTGCTTATGTAACACTCTGTCTCTCCTTGCACATAGTGGATGTGTTTATGTTTGAATTTGTGTCTAATGATTTTAGAATCAGAGCTCTGCAAAGCAGCATGTTATAAAAGTGACTTTTTAAGGCATGTATTGGGTTGCTGTTTCTTTAAGAAGAATCCAGTTAATAAAAATTGAAAATTACATTGAGTCTATCCAAGAAATTGGGGTGCCCGTGTTTTTAAAGGAATGCAGGTTTCCATACCAGGGCATTAGATCCTAGGGAAGAATCTTCTTTTGAATAGAAAATTGGGTTTTCTGATACTAAGGAGTCTCATGCAGTTTCTAGGACAGAGAGAGTCAAGCCTGCCAAGGGAAGAGATGTTTACTATAGGTGTAAATGGAGTATTTTAGATTTGTTCAAATAGTAAGCAGATCATTAATGATAGATAAGGTGCAGCTATCAAGGACATATCTAAAGTAATTTACAGTGTAAATTTAGTTGGCACTTCCTTTCTTGTTCCTGTGCCAGATAAGGTGGTGCAGCTTAGCTAAAAAGCTGTTCCAATGACTTAAGACTAAAATCTGTGGCTGCATCATTTACTTTGAAGTTTTCTCACTTTGCAAATCTCAGTGAAAATAACTGCATCCACTTGCCTTAGAATACAAGCAACTTCTACATTTTAAATAGATTTTTAACATATAGACACTGTTATGTCTTTTGCATCATCAAGAAAAAAGCAGTGATAGATTGTACTTAATTTGAAGAACAATGTCATCCTAATTAATAAAATTGCTACAAAATATAGAACTGACCTATAGAAATGTTATCAGTGGCATCCTCTGCCAGGATCAAACTGCAGATCTGACAAGCTGAAAACAAGTAATCTTTTAACTTTGAAAAAAAATATATTCAATACCAAAATCACTAAGAAACAATAAACATAAAACAAACCTATCTTTTGAAGTCCCTTTTCAGAGTAGTGGCATTTTAAGAGAACACTGTAGAACCTCTAACATTCAAATATACTTTAGAGTAAGCAAATACACAGGAAATGTCACCCAAATACTAAAGTCATAGAGCATCTCCAGACCATACAGACACTTAGTGTTCACATTATTTATTTTTGAATTGAAAGGATTTTTTGAAAGTGAACTATATTTCCTTGTAAATACAAAGTTACCACAGTCATAACAAACTTGGTTTATAGGTAAGCGTTTGCAAGATGAACTTCCTCAACAAATGTTTGTCATATATCCTACAAAGCTAAAAATCCTGTTTGGTGTTCGTAGGTGAAATCCTTTTGGAAATGTGAGAAGTCAAATGCTACGATTCTAATTTTAAACTTTCTCACTCCAATATACTTTCACTTGACTTAACTCAAAGTTTTACAGAAAGGTTTTAGCACAGGCTGTGCTGTGTTAAATTTCATATGTGTTGATTTCGTTTTGCTGAAACGTGTGAAAATTGGAATTAGCATTAGGAATTATTCAAAAGTTAGCAATGAAGAGACACAATTAAAGTGCTGCTCATCATCTCCCACAGACCTTAGGATGAAACTGTTAAATTTTATTCTACCTGTTAACTGTACGGCAAACTTCTTACTGTTTTATAGGTACCTTATTATAGTACTGTGAGCAAGAATATTTGGAGGGGTGAAAGACTGTACAATTTAATTTACAGCATCTGAAAACACTGCAGTCCGGGTATAATTTTTCTCTAGCAGATACATTGTGCACTGTTATGATATCCATTAAATTCTACAAGCATCGTCTGGACCAAATGCTGTATCACTCTACAGGAACCCATTTTCTGGTTTGGGCTGCATTCACTGGATTTACATGAAAATGTATTGAATTGGCTTTTAATGCACATGATCATATGGGATAAATTTAAGAGAATGGCACAGCCTGAGCACTGAGGCAGGCAGGAACGGTGGCTTCCTGGGTTCCCTTGGATGCCAGGAGCAGAGACTCCATGAATGCCTGCTGCTAATAGCCATCAAGTGAGTATTTGGTAGAAGGCTCTTAAAAGGAGAGGGCAGTTGTTTACTCAGCCAGTCAATTGGCCATATACTATTTTTTCTTTTAACATTCATGTTGCTGTATTTCATGTTCTAGACAGAAAAAAAAATCTGTGATGAAAATTAAATCATAAACTGGGTTCTGAATACTGTCAGCAAATAAAGCATGATGCTTTGCTTCAAATGTGTAGTAGTTGATAAGGATCATTAATTCAAATGGGTCAGTTCTTTAAAGCCATCAATTCTAGCATACTGACTGTATTGCAAAATTGCAGGACTGTGAATCTGATCTGAGGTAAAGGAGATGGGCAGTTTGTTTCATACATGCAGCACAAATATCATGAGATTTGTATCATCTGTACATTTGCTAGCCTAATGTTTTGACTTTCCTAGAACTGTTATTTGCTGCTAATCTACTTCATCCGTCAGCCAATAGGTCTTTGAAACATCTTTCCCCACTATACCAGGAACACAGCCGGGCAAAATTTTCACTTCCAGTATTTTCAGGAAGAAATACAATTTTGGCTGCACCAAAATATGTCATAAAACTATCATAAAATCTTGTTGGTTTTGACAAATAGCTCATTTGAAATTTATTAAAAAGTTTATATGGTATTTTTAATTTAAAATACTTACGCTTTCATTTGAAAAAAAACATTTACTTGAGTTCAGAAATAGAAGAAATTCTGAACACTGAAATAAAACACTGCTGAATTTGAAACAATTTTGATTTGTTAGAATTTCCATTGATTTCTACATTCTCTTATTTTTTATCATCACTTTAATAAGGATAATCAGACTGTCATTCCTGGCAGAATGGAGGCATTAATTTTGTCATGGGCATGAGCTGATAATGACAGAGGGAGAGTAGAGTCTGGGAGGTCTCGTTCCTCTCGTAACCTATTTCTCTTCCCATTTTTATTAACTGTATGTTTCAAAAGGAAGTTTTAAAGCAAAACTCTGTTTTTAAGTTTACTATATAATTGTATGTAATTATTAAAGTTTTTATTTGGGAATGCAGACGCTAACAGGAAACTAATAATTAAATAGATGCATTTGGGATTGCAGTTTCTTATGAAAGGAGGTGAGTCACTAAAGGCTTACATTTAAAAAATGTCTTTTCCAGTATTACCCTAAATATATTCATGGCTATCATGCTCCCAACATACATGTGTATGGTACATTTCTCCACAGCAATTTCACTGTGTTTTAACAGGGAAGAAAACGGCCTCTGAATTAGAAAGAATTTCTAGCTGTGCCATTTAAGTGTTTGCAAACAACATTTCTGTACAGGAGTCATTTCAGGCACTTCTATGTATTTTTTTTCTTTTTTTGATCCTAAATATATATAAATTCCGGCCTCTTCTACTAAGTTTCTGTTAAGAAAAATAGTGTTATGTTGGAGGATTCTACCAAATGGCTAAACATATCCTGTGATCCTAAAGCACCTGATCAATTGTCAGTAGAATGCCTAAAAAAAAATATCCTAGTGGCAGAAAAAAATTGCTCATTCAAACATCATCTTTTTTACCTAAGACACTTCATTATTCATAGTGGTATATGGACTGCCTGTAGAACTTGGCTTAGACATGCTCCTTCCACACTTAGGTCTCTAGTGAGCTGTTAAAACAGTCTTAGCACATTCACACGGCTTTTCATTACAGTCTAGTCCAGTAATGGAAATGATCAATCAATATCATGATCAAATGACAGGGCATGTCGAGCCTGCCTCTGTTTAGCCAGGCTGTGTCATGTGTAGAGTGTTATCTGCTCACTACATCTTGAATAAGTTTGGGTTGGGGCACACTGCATTCCTCTTGGAAGGTTTTCAGAAGTTCTCTTGCTTTTACAAGGCTATGAAAATAGGAACAGATTTTTTTCCTTCCTTTTGAAATGATGTTGGACACATTTGCCTTTTTTCCTATTGCATACTAATCATGGAGAGTGAATGTGTATCCAGTGCTGGAGATATTTACAGAGCTATCATTTACCACATTAAATTGATCGTCTGGGCCAGTCATGCCTATACCATGTTTGTTGACACGCACTTAATTATTTGTATTGACATTTATGGTCTGTGTTGTATTAATGGGTTTTGATTACTTTTTAAGATTGTGACATGTAAGTGGTTTTGCCCTCCAAAGGTGGTACTTCTGTGACGAGGTTGGTTTTGTAGATTCTTGTGCTTGCTGGGGAAGACGTGACTAATGATTGAGAATTATATATAACCTGGTAAGCTGTCAGTGACAGATAGGCATTACATGAGCTAGCAGTAGTCCAGATGTCAGTGTTATAGGATACCACTCTCTCTTCAGCAGTCCTTAATGGAAATTCATCTTTGCTGGATTTTTTGAAAGTCTTCAAAATCACTGGAACAGAATTATTTGAGACTGGAAGCCAGATTTTTGATCTTGCACGTTTTCTTCTTAACTCATTTTATTTATGTAGGAGTTCTGTAAAATAATGTAGGTGACTCTTAAATCTTTACTATCAGGGTAAGTGTGTTTCAACAGCCTAGTGAAAGTTGTCCAGCATCCCAAAACTATGATGGTGATGATATATATATATAAAAAAAAAATCTGAAAAAGATATGAGTTATACAAAGAGAGAATTAAATCAACAGTCCCTCAAAATTAGCATACTTATTTGAAATAAGTAACTTCTTGCAGTCCTCTCCAGTTATGTATCTGGGACCCAGACAAGTTAGCAATGGAGGAGGAATAACTTCTTCAGAGCAGGAGAAGCTGAAAAGGAATCATGTTCAAGCACACTGCCATCAGACAGCACTTGTTCCACACCTTGGCAGGACCCTTTTGTAGAATTTTGCTAAGGTACTGAAAGAGATTATGATTAGCTTATATTTAATAAGGTTTTATTTTTTCATGTGCTTCAATATAATTTACTCAGTGCTTCCTTATACTGGGGTGTGTTAGGTAGGCAAGTCAGGAGATAAAATTCTGTCAGTTTTCCCTTCATAAAGCATTCCTGGAAGAAATAAATGACTATATTTTCATTTTTAAAATTTTCCATAGTTAAAGCTGGTAACAATAGAAACCTGAACTCAATATGTGTGAAAGAATCCTGCCAAGCTGGGGAAAAAATGTCTGGTTTATCTGACCTACACTGTGCCCATCATCAGGATATCTGGTCTGCCTGCAGGCCACGGGCAAGGAATGAATTTAGTCCTCTCTTCACCACCTCTGCCACGAGTTAGGTCATGAAGGTGAGGAGGAGGCGTTTCTGAATGCAGTCCTTATGCTTGCAGTGCAGGGTCAGTGGTCTGCAATTTGAGTAAATGAGCAGTAAAGAAACTGGAGGGGGGAAAAGCAAGGATACTGTGCTCTCCATAGGTAATGGAAGTTTCCCATGGAACAAGACGGAGGAGGAGGGGGACTAGATTAAAAAAAAAAAAAAAAGGCAAAAATGCCCAAGGGGGTAGACCTGCCTCGGTGTGATTCATTGATTTAGACGTAGCTGTGTATGTCGGGTAAGGATGAAATGTTGAGACAGCTGAGATTGTTCACTTAGGGTAGTCAATCCCTTAGTAAGTGTTAGTGGTATTGAAATAAAGTGTTAAAGAATTAGTTAGGTGACTGTGAAAAAAAATGAATAGGTCTTTCAAATTACCTAATGGAAAGCTAAAGGCATTAGCTCCCAACCAGGGAGTATTAAAGGCCTTGTGCTACTTTCATTGACACGAATGGAATGACTATGAATCAAGCTCTACTACAGCAGATAAACAGCTTTCTGATAAATACGTTTGCAGAGAATCCACCATCATGCATTTCAGGCTTCCCTAAGGCAGAAAGAGGTCATGTCCCCTTAGTCAGCCAGACACATTGCTACTTTTATTAATCACTGAACCTTAATAATTACAGATAATCAGTAGTATAAATACAATTTTAAGAGTAAAGCAAGTTTTGTGCTCTTAAAAACTTGGAGCTTATGTGAATATTAAATCTCTGCAAGATATTGTAGCAATTAGACTTCTGATGTTTTCATACTTCGCTGGGATATGTTTACTGTATAGTGGGGCCGTTGTATCTAAACAATAATTTTTAACTTGCAGAGGTTTACATCACACAGAAACAAGGGTTTTTTTCCCCCCCTTGCTCTGTGAAAGAGGATGTCAGCTGAGGGCTGAAAAGGAAATGTTGTGTTTTGAGTTACAGAACAAGTAGATTAGGGCCTTTTATTAATGAATGGGTTCACTGCTTTCAATTGATAAAATTAGGAACTTGGCTCTGCCGGCTGAAAAGTCAGGGAGAATAAAATATTGTCTGGAGTCATGGAAACTAATAAATCCTCCCATGACAATATTTAACAGGTTGGCAGAGTGGATAAAATTACCTTTTATAAAAATGCTGTGCAGATGGTAAAGCCATGGGAATTAAACCTAGATCAAAATTCTCTAAAAACATCAAATTGTGGAAATCGTAGTGGGGATTGATTAAGTTGGTGTGGAAATTGCTTCTGCCTTAAGATTCTCCAAGGACTCGTTCTGATATTTTGGTTAGTTGCTAAATGACCTAGTGATTTTCAACATGCGATAGATACGTTTTGATGCTTTGACTGAAAAGCACACGTTTTAAGAGCTAGCTCTTCAGGATGTGCGGTGCCTGATTTTGCAGCTGCTCTACACGTGGTGCTCGGTGCACAGGCAGTTTCTTGGATTGCGACTCTTTTAAGTGACTGAGTACATGTCCAGAGGGCTGCGGTGGTGTTTGGTCCATTTACGTGGAAGAGCCCTTGGGTCAGAGGCCCTGACTGGGGAAGGACTCCTTTCTTCAGCCCTTGAGGAGTCAGGAACAGAGGGAAGGCAGGATCTGGGTTTGCAAGACAAATTAGGTACAACTGTAGACCAAAGCCATGTTCTTTTGATTCTGCACGCTTTTTCTCCTCTTTGTTCAATACCTCTCTGGATATACTTCAGAAAGAATGCTGTGCCTTTTTGAAAAAAACAAATATATATTGACACTTGATTTGGGATGAAGTCAGTTCGGAATATAAACAATTTGGGACTTCTAAGATACTTGGGGACATTTTCCTTACATTGTGCTAAAATCTGGGCTGCATAAAGTTCAGCAGAGAAAAATAATAGCTGGAGAACAAAAGAACAAAACCTTATTTCAAGGAAAGAAAAAGAAAATGAATAATTTTCTGTAAAATATATGCTTGCAGAGAGATTGATTAAACGAAACATACATTTTTAAAAAAACACACTGCCTATTCTACCAAAATATTGTATAGTATTATAAAGAAATATCTGTACAAAGCAAAGTTTTCATGATTTATGGTGTTTACTTTTTGCATATCTCAGCCTCAACAATGAAAGGAGTCTAGGCTGTTACTCCTGGGTTTCGAGTCAGCTCTTATTTAGTATCAACATTCTATCAGCTAGTAAAAACTGTGGTGTTTGATTTACAAACCCTCCAGGAGAAAAATTTTGTTTGTTAAAAAGGACCTTTTCCAGTGTCATTAAAAAAAATTGCAGAAATATTTGCTGTTTGTTTTAGGTTTATACATCTGGCCTCAGTTTCCTATCAAATATTTGCTCTTTCGAGATAAAAATTGCTGGTTTCTGTCAGCGGTGCACATATCAACAAAGGAAAACAAGAACAGTAGTGGGAGTGGAAGACTTTGATCTTTCACATTTTTCTCTCCAAGTGCTGATGGTGATTTTTGACCCTGATGTGCTAAAAAGGTCAAAAATCCTCTGCTAAGTTCATTCCAGGTGTCCTCAGATTGGCAACAGATTTGTTTTATGGGGCATTGGAAACAGAGAGACAAAAATGTCTGGTTTAGGATAGTGCAGGACAGGGAGAGGGAGGAAAAGTTACTTGTGTGGGCAGCCCAGTTAAATGACCCCCGAGTGCTAGTGGATCGTGTGGCAAGAGCAGTGATGACCAGTTGTAGAATTGCTGTGGGAAGTCAGTTTTGTGAAAAAATGCTATTTATTAAGTACCAAATACTGTTTGGAGTGATGTTGCAGTTTACTTACAAACTAAGAATTTATAACCACGAAGAGGAAAAACATAAAGAAATGCATATTCTGGGCCAGGAGTTACCTGGAGACTGGAGACATGCTGTCTGTTAGAAAAAAATCTCCTATAAACACCTTGTCCCTACAGCCGGAGGTGATGATTGTTTCAACATAGTTTTTTTTAACATGTTAGATTGGCCTTATCAGTAAACTGAAGCAATAACAATTCAGTAATGATAATTAAAATGTTACACTGTAGGACTATTCTTTTTCTCTGCACAGAAACAGTAGCCTGGCAGCATGCTGACAGTACCCTGCCTGTAAACTGCTCAGTTCTTGCTTTCAAGCAATAGTTGTGAATGCAAGGCAAATTTTAGACCTGTTGAAGTAATTATTTTCTGATCAGTACGACATTTAGTACTTCTAATTATTAAAGCCTCACTACTGCAGATTTAGGACCCATTTAACTTTACTACAACATGTGAAGTCAATGCAACTACTCATAATGACCCTAAGTGTACTTTAGAATATCACAGAAATGCTCCGTTGTATTCCTAGGTTGCTTTTCTCACTATACAGAAATATCACTTGCATAATTTTTTTCTAACAAGTTCTTTATAAAACATAAGTATGTGATAATTGTGAGGTGTATTTCTAAGTGTCTATTATTTATGTATCGGGATGTTTTGAAGTTTCATTGTGGTAGGTGCTTTACCCAGTCCAGCAGGTCCCCTTAAATGTGTGCGACAGTAAGTACATGGGTAATTCTGCTAAAATGTGGGCACTTTTGCAGGAGTGAAGTCAAAGTAAAAGACATGCCTTCCTGGAGAATACCCAAAGGCAAGCAGACAAAAAATAAAGGAAAAAATTGTTATTATACTCATTTTAGTTATAGCAAGCAGATACACAGAGGTTAAACTACTTGCCTGAGGCCATAGTGGAAGACTGTGAAATAGTCAGGAACTCAACCAGATCTCTTTTATCCATCCAGTCCTAAGCATGAGATAACCTTTCTTTTGGAACAGAATTGTCATATGTCATTTTTGACAATGTCAGAGTAGGGTATTTTCCTGCTGTAGAGCCTCCTGAGTTACATTTTATTCTGCTGGAAATTCGTAGGAACTCAGAAATTATGGACAGGTTGAATATTTAGTGTGCAGCTAAAACAATCAGGCAGGAACCATTACCATGAAGGAGTGACTCAAAACTCTCAGGAAGTTATGGGTGTGGGTAGAGGTGTGCACGTGCCTGTGCATAAGAGGGACACAGCTTTCCCATTTTACTTCATCAAGGAAGTCATTTCATCAGGTCTGCTTGTTTCAAGTGCTTCTGTGTCAGTCCAGCTTGTGCAATGCGAGTGTGTAAAAATGCAGATCATGCATCTTGTGGTCGCTCTTTGCTTGCCTGATGTTTGCGAAGAAGACATAGAATTGTCTGGTAGTTATTAAAAATCAGAAAGGGGCAGAAAAGAGCAAACTCAGAAAGCACTTCAAATTTAAAAATGAGTGGGACAAGCGGGATGCGAAGGAGGAGCCCTGCTGCTTGTGAGTGAGCGCGGGGTCCCGGTGCCCCGTCGCAGCAGTCGGCCCTGGGGTGCGTTGGGCCGGCCTCGCTAGCACCCGCCGTGGTGCCTTCTGGAGGAAGAACAACATCTACGCGTGCAATCTTCTTTTCCTCTAGAGAAACCAGAGAAATTGAACCTTCCCTGGCGTGCGAAGCAGTTATTTCTCCTTAAAATTCCACCCCGTGTAATTAATGTGTATGACTGTTCTGTGAGCAATGTGCAGGGAGAGAAAATTACAGATAAACAGTGATCTGTTCCTAAAAAATGTTAAATTGTCACTAAACTCTTGTTTGAGTTCCTCATGTCTAGTCACCCTCCTTTCTTAATATGGTCCAAGGCTGTTTTTCTTTTTGTCTCCCTGTGCTCAGCCCTGTGTTCGTTAGCAGATATATATTGTCTTTGCTTATATACGTTTTGAAAGCTAAAGATTAAATTAGCTACATAAGAGATACTCACCAATCCAGTGACTTAAAACAAAGAGCCTTTTTTTTCACTAATTGCTCCACTTTAATTACATTTAAAATTAAGACTACTTGTTGAAGAATCTGGCTCAGAATGTAAAAAAAAAAAAAAAAAAAAAAAAAGAAAAAAAAAACCTCCATCTGTACTTGCCTTGACATTTGGTCAATATACACATACCGCGGATTTTCCTTTAAAGAAAACAAAACCAACATGTTAGACAAAACTTCTCTTCCAATATAAATGAGTGAAAGGCCTTTGAAGTCAATGACACCGTGTGTAGTTTCTGCTCGGCTATTAGAAACTTGTGTTAAGCACTTCTTGGTCATGTGGGCAGAGGCATGTCGCCTCCTGAGAAATCTACTAAGCTTTGGTGCCCACCTTGGAATATATTTATTTAACTGTATTTTTTTTATTTTATTTCCTGAAATGAACATAAACTAGTTACATCTGTGAGACTTAACAATTCCTATTGAATGTATTAAGGAAGTGGTCTTTGGCAGTCTCCCCAGCCTTTTGACACTGAAAGGTTATTTAGATAAAGGGAGTATCGGTGAGAAAAAAATTGATAGGAATTTAATATGGAATTATGAATTAAACCTGTTGTACTTGCCTGTCAGGTTAACTTTTCACATGTAAAGTGCTTCAGATTTTGTCTCCATAAAGAACAAGTCTGTCTTATTAATACCAAACTGCAGGCATGATATCTTTTTCTCCTTTTTTTTTCTTTTTTTCTTTTTCTTTTTTTTACTTTTGACTGTCTTTGGGGTCTTAGCAATGGAACAGGACACCCTAAAATATATCTCCATCCTGGGCTGCATTAAGAAGAGCGTCTCCAGCAGGTCGAGGGAGGTGATCCTGCCCCTCTACTCAGCCCTGGTGAGGCCGCATCTGGAGTACTGTGTCCAGTTCTGGGCTCCACAGTACAAGAGGGATGTGGAGCTGCTGGAGAGAGTCCAGCGCAGGGCTACAAGGATGATCAGGGGCCTGGAACATCTGCCCTATGAGGAGAGGCTGAGGGAGCTGGGCCTGTTCAGCCTGGAGAAGAGAAGGCTGAGAGGGGATCTAATCAGTGTATATAAATACCTCAAGGGAGGGAGTGCAGAGGACGGGGATGGTCTCTTTTCAGTGGTGGCCACTGATAGGACTAGAGGAAATGGCCGGAAACTGAAACATCAAAAATTCCATAGGAACTTAAGGAAAAATTTCTTAACAGTGAGGGTGACAGAGCACTGGAACAGGCTGCCCAGAGAGGTTGTGGAGTCTCCTTCTCTGGAGATCTTCAAAACCCGCTTGGATGCAGTCCTGTGCCACGTGCTTTAGGTGTCCCTGCGTATGCAGGGGGGTTGGACTAGATGATCTCTAGAGGTCCCTTCCAACCCTAAGCATTCTATGATTCTATGATTCTATGATCTCTCTGGGGGCAAAAGGCAGGTGAGAAACATGAAGATCAATTCTAACTGCCTGTAAATAGCGGAACATGGGGTTTCGCTCTTTGTCTTTTTCTCTAACTTTTTGTTGCCAAACCGTGTGTGTTTAGAATGTCCTGCAAGGTAGTCCTCACAAAGCTGAAAGGTTTTGGACTCCTTCAGAGAAAACAAAGTTGAGCAACCGACTCGTTGAGTCAAGGTTTGTATTCAGGTCACATTTCACAGCATTTCTAGAAATATTCTTACTTGCTGAAAATGGAAGCTGAGGTTCTGACATCTGCTTTTGTCTGTAGGAACTGGGTCCTCTTGTGCTTATTGCATCCTTGCCTTACCTGCCATAACTAGAAACACTCCAGTTGACGTTAATGCAGGCAACATTAATTAGGTCAGACCATCCTAAATGGGCAGATGGTTTCAGAAGGGAGAATGTGTTCCCATAATTGTTGTAGACTTGCAGTTAAAAAAAAAAAAGTTTGTAAAATAGCTTAGACTGATGGGAGCTGATGAGATTCTGAGCAATGTAATTATACACTTTAGCCACAACTGAAAAAAATGGTTGTTCATGTTTTCCTTTTTCCGTATAACTATGGTGTAGAAGTAAATAAAAATCCCTGCAGTGGTGGAAAACAATCACCTTGATGGTTTATTCATAAAGTCCCATTCCTTTAAAGGGCAGGTGGTCTTGTATTGTATGGCAACCTAGGGCACATGCTTTTGTTATAATGGACAGTGAGTATTTTGGAGCGCAAAAATTGTATTTTTAATGCATGCAGCCGTAACAAACTTCATATCGCTTTCCATTCATGTGTATTCTTGGTGTGGTCATTACAGGTACTGTTATACAGTGGTCTGGGTGGTATCTGGACATAATAAAACTTCTGAGCGTTGTGTGCACACAACGTTGTGCCCCCCATTCCGCCGTTGCGATCATGGTTGCTCGGCCTGGCCCTATCAAACCCAGCACACACTGGCATTAATCATCATCCTTCTGCCTTCTCCCTCTGAGGCTGCTCCTCCGCATCTGAGACTGCTTAATTATTAATTGTATTTGGGGGCCAGGTTTTTCTTGCATTTTTCAGTTTGCGTTGTCGGATCATTACCTCTCTGCTGATAGACTCGGGCTGCGTTACCTTTGCTGGTGTTTTGCCAGCAGCCTATTATTATTGTTTAATAATGTTCCAGAAACCCGTACGAAATATGGTATTGCCAGAGCTTGGTCTAAAAGCAATTTTACAAACTCATGCAAAATGTCTGGCAAGTTTAATAGTAAAAAATTCACTAAACCACCACCTTCTATAAATAATTATAACAGTCATTTGAAATTCACTAGCAAATGTGGCAACAAGTAGAAGGGATCTAAAGCCAGAAAAACTCCCTAAATGACTGCCAGGTTTACAGTAATGCAGACATCAGAATAAGCTTACTAATCTGAATCTCTCTAATGTAACTCCGTGCACAAGGCTCCTTGCCAGGATATGGCAAAGCACCTGGGTAGAAGAGGGGAAAAACACAAGTCCAAGAGCTGTTTTGCCCCTAAACTTTGTGTGAGAGCTGGAAGACCTTATCCCCTTTGGCTGAGATGCGTCTCTCCTTTCCTTTCTTAGTATCTGTGGGGAAGAGGAGCTGTGTTCCTCACCATGGCTTGAGAGGAGCCTCGGGAGGGCAGCTGCTGTTGATGGGTCCGTGGGGCCCTGCCTGCAGCACGCAGCTAGCGCGGCTCCCTGCCTCCCTCCTTGCCTGCCTCCCCAGGAATCCTGCCCTCCATCCTGGCACCTATGCATCGTATCGGGTGGGAGAAACTAGTTCTGCATGGATTCCTTATTGAACAGGCGTATAAAGCTGCCACATTGTTGCCGATGCGCTTGGTTTTCTCTTACTAACTTAATTTGTAGTGAACAACTGTAACATAAGGAAGGCTTTAATGAAGTCAAACTCTAATAGCAAACCAGCTTTCAAGAATATAAATTTGCACCTCAGCTAAAATGCACAGAGTGTGTGAAAGGGAAACCGCTGAGGGAGTGGAAGCAGGTAATGGGGCAGGAGAGTTCGCTAGAGGGTGAGAATGAGCTTTGCTTGTGCAATCCCATCGGCCGGGGTGTCTGGTGTTCGGGATGGGACGATGTCCTTGCGCCCATTCTTCACGATGGAGTGTTGAGTGCCCATCTTTCACGGTGACTCCTTCACCACTTCTGCTCTACATCTCCTAAGATCTGCTCACCACTACCAGGAAAAGTGTATGTACAGATTACGAAATGCTTTTGGGTTCTTGACCGAAAACAAAAATAACACATAGAGATGATTTCAAAACTAGACCGCTTTACCCTTAAAAAGACAGTTTCATAGTAATCTCTTCAAGCCACCTGCTTATCTCTTGACTTTCATCTCTTGAAGGAACCAAGCTCCGAATATTCAGATTTGTTTTCCTGAAGTTCAGCTCCTCAGTTCACAGTTGACTAAAAATGAGCTGACTTGCAGAGGTGCTGAGCACTGGCAGCTCCCACTCGTTTCACTGGGAGCCCTCTGCACACATCATGTGGGATAATTGGGCCCTCTGAGAGTCTGGCATCCTGTCAGAGCAGCGTTTTCTTCCAGGTGGAAGGCACAATAAAACGCTCTTTACAGGCACGACCAGCAGATGTCCCTATCTGTGACACAGTGGTCTCAGCCTGCAATTTCCAGGCTTCTCACTATGCCCAGTAAACTCTAATGATGAATCAAGGCAGGAAAATTGTACCCCTAAAAGGTTTTTTTTTCTTCTTCTTTTATTTTTCTTTTTTTTTCTCCCGCTTTTTTTTTGTTTCTGCTTTCAGTTTCCCATCTGTACCCCTTTTTATGCAGCTCTTTCTCAAGCATCCTCCTCCCTTCCGGAATGGGATCGCGTAGGAGCGCTCCCCAACTTTTGTGCCGGCGGAGGGCAAACCCGCAGTGCTGCAGGGTAGAGCCAGCGCAGAGCGCGTCGCGCTGCAGCCACCAGGTCGCATGGCTGCTTATCTCGCTCCTTTCACTTAATGCCGAGTTTTCCCAGTGCAAGCCCTTAGCTAACCTGTTTATATTATTATGCCTTCTCTGTGGTTCATTTCTAATTTGCAGATCATATTCATTCCATTTTGTGGCCTCTTCTCTCTGAACCTGGAAAATTAAACAGACTTTCTAATGCATCCTTGATTAGGATTGGCAGTAAACCTGGACATACAACTAAAGAGAAAATTATTCAATTAACAATGACTAATAGTTATTTTCACATCTGGGAGAGATTTTAAGTCTTTTAGAGGGACTCTTTAGTAACATAGGGTTGTCTGTTCTCAACTGGCAGGGTATTTAAAAGGAGATTTACCAGTATGCCTTTAAATTATTATAATGTTACTGAAATAAGATTACCACACAGGGAGAGTAGCAGAAAAGTCTTTTTCACATACAGGAGGGTGTGCAAAATCTACTGCTGTATTTAACAGATGAATGAAGGGCTGCAAGCAGAGATGAAAGAGGATATTTAGTGTCACAGCTAAACAGACAGGAAAAGACAATAGGTACATGGACCTTTATGTGTGCCAATAAGAGGAAGATACATAGCCTTGGACAGATAGGTCTCATCCTGAGCTTTCTGAATGAGGCTTCATATCAAATGCCCATTAAATACGATTTTGAACAACAGCACCATCAACCTTAACTTAATTTGTCAGATGGTTAAGAGTGAGAATCTCATACTCTTGTGTACGAAAGGGGAATTTCTGTTATGTGTTACCATGACAGAGGATTCTGAGGCTGAGCTGCATTGCTCTCTCTGGTTTTTTTCTGCGTAGCATCCTCAGACTCAAAGGCTGGATGCTCTCTGTGAATTAATTTCATGTGACTTAGGGGGAGGACAAGGGAGAATTTCTGTTGGATAAGAGGAGGGAACAGTAGAGGTATTATGAGAATTAAAGAATGAGTTCTGTGTGCTAAAGGTGGTTGCAGGCAAAGATTATAGTCAGGGAAACTGTTGAAGGTTTGTGGGCCAGGGAGTCTGGCCTGGGCTGTGCCAAAGTTTGTGCAGAGACCAATACTTTTATTTATTTATTCTAGTACATTTTTGAAACAGTACATTTTAATGCACATCAGCATAGTAGCTTCGTACTGTGTAGGATCAATTGTGTCAAACGGTGTGCTGATTTTTCCGAGAATCCAGAGCACCGGTTGACATGGAGGGATCAATATTGGATGGGTGAATGATGAGGTTTTGACAATTGTTTTTATATCAACTTGTTCCCTAAAGCAAGGGAGGGAAAATCTTTTTTTCCTTGCCAAAGTCCGAATAAGCCACCAGACACTTCTGGCAGATTGCATATTGATCCATGCTTTAAGGTTATCCAGTTGTTGATTCTTTGAGGTGAGGGAAGACCCACCAGTAGCTCTTCATCTCCTCTCCTGCCTTGCAGTGTAAACACCTCTGTCCGCGCCAGCCCGGCACCGCAGCCTCTCCTGTGTCCCCCAGCAACACGGGTGACCTCTGAGCAGCAGCACCGACGTGGGGACACCAGGGCTTGATGCTCCACCTCTGCCTGGGGGAGCCCAGATCCCGCCTGGCTACAAGCTCCTGTGCAGGGGAGCTCTGACCTAAGGCACATCAGGGCTGTCATTGCGTCCTGGTGACACCCAGAAGGTCCTAAGCAAATCATGTCGCTACAGGCCTTAGGAAATGGAGTCACAGGATCACCCTTCTCCAACATACATACAGTGTTATACAGAGCAAATATACAATGGCAAGCGGTGACTGACAGCCACTAGTAGACTTCTGTACTGTGGCGTAGTAATTACGTTTGATGGCTTTTTATAGGGGAAAAAACCCTGGTAGTAGCCTCACCTACGATGTAGGAAAAGGCAGCACATAGGCTGAAGGAAGGGGAAGGAAGATTGAGATGGAAATGATACCGTGTTGGTGATAGGCCTTATTTTCATAAAAGAAGCAGAAAGCAGTCTAATAGCTAGGGGAATTCAATGAAGCTGTGCAGGATCCTTCACAGTGCTAAGCTGAGGCAGAAAGCTTAGAGACTGAATAACAAATAGCTTGAATAAAAATGAGAGCTGCTGCTGTAGAGTAGGGAAATGATCCCCACTCCCCAGGATATCTCAGGTAAGACATAACATCATGAAAGTGAATTTCGGAAAATGTGTGGCAGATGGAAATAGTTGGAAAATGTGACTGCTCTAAAATTTCCATGTCATCTGAGGAGCTAGAAGAATTACATCAAGAATGTACTACCCAGAGATTTTAAAGCTAGTGATAATCTAAGTAGGTTGGTGGGGTCTAAAATTAGGTTGTCTTTGTAATTTCAACAGTTTATTTAAGATTGAGAGGCAAATTAATGGAAAGAGAAAGGAAAGTGAAAAAGTATTGTAGTCAGTGACGTTCAAGTTTAGAACTTCAGTTAAGCTGAAGAAGTTACATTAAAAAAAGCTGAAGTCTTAAAGGGAATGGGGCTAGAAGGGCAATTTTTGATCACTTGGAGCCAGTCTCCAATGAGAGAACTAACCATCAGCCATAAAAAATATGTATTTACTTTTTTAATGGAAGATTTGAGTTAAAGACAGGGTTTCCGAAAAGAGAAAAGAAAGATGCAGGAATACATCAGATCCAGACAGCTGCAACCAAACAGCAGGTCTTTACCATACAGAGTTACCTGTAGCAGAAGCAACAAAGGAGCTACCAACTCTCCATTACAAACACGTAACTTTTCAAAAAATCCAGCTCACTGTGAGGAGGTCGCTAAGTATGTGTGAATTCATAACCAGTATAATTTACAGATCTGTGTGCCCAGCATACTTTTCAGTTTAGCAAACAACCAGAAAACAGTTAAAATACAAAAAAAAATTTTTTTTTGAGGTGACGAACTTTTCAACTGATATTTCAAAACCACTTCAGCACAATGTGAGAGACAGACTCTCTCCCTTCCCTTTTGAGCGTAGGATGGAATTGAATTTCTTTTGTCCTAGATGAGGAGACTAAGCCTGGATAATGGATGAGAAGGGATGATATGTAGCTCTGGATTTCCCAGAGAAAATTGGGTCAAGCTCATCATATTCAATGCAGCTAAAATCTCGTTTTTAATTAAATAATTTTTTGGACAGTTGTTATCTCCAGAAAATCAGGACCCATACCTGCTAATTTTTCCTTAAAAAAGGTCAAGGACAAAAAATGAGAGCAGCCCAATCAGTATTTTCTAAAACTCCAGGCTATTTTTAGACGTGCAGTGGCCAGCTGCTGTTAGGTTCACTTTGACAGACCAGGATTTGTGGTGTTCTGTGCAGAGTCAGATTGTCATATATTATGTTAAAAAAAGATTGAGGGGAGCAGGAGAGAAAGGCAAAACCAGCTACTTTTAAGAGCTGCTGTTTATCATTTTTGCCAGGCTGAATATTTTTAGAGTGCAGATGAACCTGAGCTCTCACCCCGCTTGATTGCAGGGTGTTCATTTTTCATACTCTCCAATACAATTGTGGAAATACATTGATCATCCTACTGAAACACCTGCACACGTCAGCAAGAGGAAAGGCATGAACAGGTATCTCTGTGAGCAAAGGTGTAAATTTGCAAGGAGCGAATTGTGTCTCAGAACACTCCTCAGAATGTGCAGCCTTCCCAGAGGTGGGACACAAGGATTTATGGTTGGGGAAGCTGGTGCCTTCCATTTTTGTAGAGAAGATGGGTGTTAGGGAGCTCTTTCACTCTACCTTTCATATAAATAGAATCAGCAAAAAATGACCAGTTGCAGGAATGAAGGACTGGAAAGGCTGGAGTCATCTCTGCTAGCTCATCCCCCTGCTTGCAAGGAAGCATCTCTTGGGAGGTGGTTGTCACACTGCTGCCTAAAAACCTGCTGCTTGCAAGGGTTTCACAGCTTTCCCCATAAGCTGTTCCAGCGCTTAGCTGTCTGGGGCTTGACTATTGAGAAAGATTTCTAATATATTAAGTCTCCACTGCTGTCAGCGAGTACTCATAATTCCTCAGGGAAACGTGCAGAAAATTGGTCATTATTGTCTTCATTGTAATATTTTATGTAATTGAAGAATTTATAGTGCACTCTTCAGATTTTTACTCTCTAAATGGAACAATCCAGTCCTTCCAACATTTCCTCAAAGCTTACAATTTCTAAATCTCTTTGCATTTTTGTTGTTCTGTTTTTTTTTTATCACTTTCCTAAGGAAGCACTTCAGTCCTGACATCATCAGAGGAGACAAAATTTTGTTTTTCTTGCAGCATCTGCATGTTACTCATTTGACTTACTTTGATGTTCTGCTGTTAAATTCCAAACCTCTTTTCAGTGCTGCTGCAAACCAGTTACTCCCCAGGTTATATTTGTGCATTTGTTTTCTTTTTGCCTTTTTAAAGTAAATACTTTATGCTTATTTGATATTGTTTATATACCAACATACAGGTTTACTAAAATTATGTCTTGCTCATGTAAGCTTTCCATACAACCTAGCTTGATTCTTAGCTTTAAAGATCATTAACGCTTATTTACCAATACCTTGTTATTTTATTTATTAAATTTGTCACTAAGCTCTGCTTTGCATACTCTCATGCTTCCTCATGCATACTTTATGAATACAGAAATTAGTATCTCATTAACTTGGTAATTAGACCAGTGATAAACAGCTGTTTGTTTACCATACAGGGCAAAATTACTACTGAAGTTCCGTCACTGCCATGCACAGTTCTTGTTTGGAATCTCCATCATGGAAAGCAAACTCTACTGATTTGTAATATCTGCTCTAAATTGTTACTGCAAGCTCAATGAAATCTCAGTTTTGAAGAAAGATGGAAATAAAAGAGCTGAATTGCAATATGCCTTAGATATCCAAGAAGACATATTAATATTATTTGTTTTAATAAAACACCTAGATGTTCCAGCCATAGATGAGGATCCCACTGTGATATTATATGCTATACAAACATAGCACAAAAAGAATTTATATAAGACAGTAAATGGATACAGAGAGAGGAATACAAAGTAACAGTGAAACTACGATTTTTACAAAGGTTTTCATGATTTAAAAATATAGCTTTATATTAAAAGTTCTTTCTACAAGTTGAGTTAATAGCATTTAGAAACTTACCATAATTGGCGTATGCAGAGCTTCCACTTACAGATTTACTTGTCCCTGGATTTCAAGCTGCTTGATTTTCTTGCAGAAAATCAGCATGTTTATCAGTTACATATTACACTGGAGAGAAAGTGGAGTTGAGTCTAAAAGCTGACTTCATTATTTTGATCAATATGGGGCTGTTCTGGACTGCTGGTAAGATGGGCTGTAGTCCTGGCCGCCCCGTAAAACGAATAAAAACAGCATCTGGACAGGTTCTTTGCCTCTGGATTAGTGACTAAGCAATCCCTATGAAAGGGCAACTCTTCCAGAAAGGACTTTATGCCTGTGGAAGGGGCAGTTAATGTGTGTGATGACAAGTATTTTGAAAGATCAGAGTAATATATAGAAATGAAGGCAGTGAACCTGTGCTGATATCCAAAATCCACCAGTGAGGTGGAACTGCTCCAACGTATCCGAGTTCTTGGACCAGAACAGGGCACTGAGACCTATGAAAGATGATCACACTCTTACTGTAACCTCTCTGGTGTTGGCTGAGTTAATCTGCCCTTCATTGTGTGGTCCTTGCTAATTGTCAGATTGAACGGGAATCCTTGCATGTGGAGGGGAATTGCCTTCCAAGAGCAGGAGGAAATATAAAGAGGTTTTTCCCTTTTCTGCATCCCAGGAAAGTTCGGAATAGGATGCAGAGCTCTCAGAACAGGGCAGTTTGGGAATTCTTTGCAGGGAAGGGTTTATAAATTAAATTAGCTTCTTGTGTAAGGGAACACAGGCAAAAGATCCTCCTGATTCCAACCGAGCACTTCTTGCAGCATCTTTATCCAGCAATGGTCTGCTGAACTAGTTGAGCTTTCAAATGGTTAACAGCTTACGACAAAAATGTTGCCAAGGTAAGAAGGCTTTTATAATATATTACACCATAAGATTTTTTATTATGAAAAATGGTGGTGATAGAAAGGAAGCAAACATTGCCCATAAAATTATTATTTGCTAAAAATTTTATCAGACTCAAGTAATTAGTTGGCTACTCATTAGTCATATAACTGAAATATAATTACTATTCTATGTTGCGTGCTGTCTTAACAATGATTTTTTTTCATTGATTTCTCTGGCCTTTTAGTTTATTTTTAGAGCTATAAAATGTGTCATTCTGGCTGCTTTTCTTATTCCTGAGAAAACAGAATGTCCCACAGTAGGAGAGTTTTCAGGTATTCATCAGCTATTCTTGAAAAAACATATCACACCATGGCTGCTCTGAATATCACTAGATGAAAGTGGGGAAATAAATTGCAGAATGCTTTAAGATGTGAGTAGTTGAGAAGAATACATACATTTTAGTCTATTTTTTATAAATGATAGGTGTCCTTTCTGAAGAAGAAACTTTATCGATAGCACAGGAGAAATATTTGCTGAGTGATGTAGAATATTTTTATTCAAAATAAAAATTGACTGAAAACAGTAGTGTTTCTAAATCTCTCAAAATGCTACTGAGTATTCTCAAAGGTAAACAGAATAGGAACATTTTCAGTATTGATATTTTTATTTAAATCTTGGAACAAGTCAAATACTTAGCAAAGTGGGTTATGACTGCAAGACTTTCCATTTCTAAAGTGTTTTTGCTCTGGCATAACTGGCTGCTGCGTATTTGACTTTTGCTTTGTAATTAGTGGAAGTTGGAGGTATTAGATTTCCCTCCCTCAGTTTTTGCCATCTCCAAGTCAGTGGGGAGCCATTCGGGGAGCGTGGTCACCTCCACGGACCTCAGACCTGGAGCCCCAGGGACAGAGAAGGAGCAGGCGCCGAGTAAGAAGAGCAGAGGGCTGAGACCTGCAGGTGCTGTGATGATAAAGAGGTCTGCTAGGAGATCGAATGCAACATAAGGCTCTAAAGGGTTTCCAAGGTCTACCTGAAATTGTTTCTGTGTTTTAGGCCTGATTAAGCAGCAATGTTCGGTTACAAAATCTATAGCGTGAATCTCATGGGAATATGTTGTCAATTAGCAAATGATGGTGACCAAGGAGTGGCCCGGAAATCAGGGTTTTTTTTACAGTTGCCTCTGGCTTCCCCATGACCTTTAGGATTCACTGGCAGTGGCTAAGAAACTGTGAGAGAACACCTCGCATTCCTCAGTAAAACAGCTGTGAAAGGCTATTTTGCAGGTATTTCCTTCATTTGGCAGCTTAGCTTTAGTTTATCAGAAAGTGCTGGGCTTGGCACAAGCAAGTCCATGCAAAATCTATTCAAAATGTTCCACAATTTTTTTACTGCATTGGTTTTGGTCGTATAATTCTGTTTTTCACCCTCCTCATTCTCCCTAGTTAGTCAAAATATATGTTTTCAGATGTTCACAGAATGTTCACTTTAATCTTGAAAGCTCCTACTCTTCCAATAAACTCATTTAAAACTTGTTTTCTATGAGAGTTGTTTATAACATACAAAGCAAGATTAAAAGAGTAGATGTTATTAAATGATCTCTGTGACAAACCACTAATTAAGGAACAATTGCAATGGTAGTTAGCTGGCAAGAAAGCAAATATTCTGTAAAATAATAGAAAATTATAAATTTGGGAGAGCAGTGACATTTGAAAAATATGTGGAGCTCATCACATGAATTCTTCGTTAAGATCTACTTCCTCAACTCTAATTAATATTGATATTGGCTGGCTGTGTTTGAACTGGAGAGTTGCTATGTATCTAACTGTTGATTACATGCTGCAGGAGATGGAGGGTTCATTTTCTAGAAAACACGATTGTGTGGTAACTACCATTGATTTTTCTGTATTAGAATCCCTCATTTGTTATTTCCAGGGTATGCTCTTATTTACAAAGTAGTATTTAATTTGAAACTCACTGACTTAAATTCATAAGTAGCTCGGGAGGAAGTTTAGCTTGTGTTCTTGGCTGCATGTAAATTAGACAAGTCCGTTATTTTTACAGCCTGATCCTGTTGTTATAAATGCCATAGTCCTGGATGATGACACTGGACAGCTTCCCTCCCTCCATGGCACTGCTCTGTACGTGCACAGTGGATCTGCTGGCCATGCACTGGTGATGCCCTGAGGAAGTCCCTCTTCAGCGGGATTGCTGTAGGTAATATAGAAGCAGACGTCCATCTCCACAGAAGAGAAAATTCTGGGAAATGCTGAACTGGGGCTGACAGAGCTGTCATAGCCTGAGTAGTTGTTTGGGAGAAGAATCTCTAAGTTTGAAGGAGGAAAGAAAGAGTGGAATTCCCTCTGCCTACTATTGCTCTTAAGAAAAAAGAAAGAATTTAGAGAAAAGTAGCTGTGATACTAATCCTTGAATCAAAAGCATATTGACAGCACTCTCTTGTATGGCAAAAGCAAGGTCAAATCAAGTTAAGTTAGTGTTAAATGGTGCCTGCTGCAACTGCTTTTAGCTAGACATCAGTCATTATGGTCTTTGCAGCATGTGCTGATGCATGTGTGCACATCTTCAAAGTAGTTTGTTTAGATTCCAGTTTTCTTGTATCTCTCTTATAAGAAAAGGGCAAGATTTATGAAGTCAGGATTCCTGCTACTACTTGGCTGTTGGCTGATCCTGAGTAGTAAGCTGTGACCATTTCTCATTAATTCAAGATATATAATGAAGAAGAAATCTACTAGCTACTAGCTGTTGGAAATGCAGATTGAATCAAACCAAAAAAAAAAAAAAAACTGAAGGAAGTTGTGTGGTCCTCACGTTAAGAGGTGAATGTTGATCCAGAGAGGAGCACAGCAGGTGAAAAAGAGAAGATGCATGAACTGTTAATGTGGTCTTTTGGACAGCTTGACTTTGAAGGAAGTACATAATTTGTATGCAGTTATGAGGAAAGATGTGAAAAGTCTCTGCTGGAAAGAAAGGAATATTGGGTCATTCTCATGGCCAATCAATCTGCTACTTTAAAAAGCAGCAGGCCACGTTCCAGTGGGAACTTTCTGAGTCCTGCTACAAGGTCTGTAAACCCTCCCCAAAAAGGTTTAAGGCCAAATATCTACTGAAGGAACTTTGAAATTTCCCTCTAGCCTCCCATTGCAAAATTGCCGCCTGAGGAGAGATCCCATGTAGTGTTGTGGGTCTGAGGACTGTTAAAGACTTGCTGCGAGGCGAAAAGGCTTCCTTTGCTTCTCTGGATTGTGATCCCTTCATGTAATGATTCTCCATCCAAGTACGATCCTGCAAAAGTTAGAGAAGATTTTTCTTTCAGACCTTACTAGTTTGGGTAATGATTGTATATATTTTATACCCCACAGTAGTGTCAGCCCAGTGGAATTTGATGACGCTCCCAAATTTTGTGGCAGGGATGAAAGACCTGAGGCCCCATGTGTGATGCTGTTGCTTCATGTCATTCCTTTCTTCATTAGTCTGCACTTTGTTGATGATCAAATGCTCCTTGGTGGGTCGAAGGACTCTGTAGCATCTACATGATTAAATACTTGAAAAGTAGATATTTCTTCAGATGCAAATTTGAAAAACAGCAAATGATGACTTTCTAGTTGTAAAGCAATGTCTACTTCAGAAGAAGCTGGGTGGCTTCCGAGAAAACCGAGGTTAGTGCTTTTGGCAGGCTCTGCTTTTATGAAGGTGCTCTGAAAAGACAGAGAAACTCCTTAAAAAAAATAATTACCTGATACATATTCCCAGCAGGGATAGTCTTTTTATTTGCTGACTTGGCAGAATCAGGACTGGATTGTTGCCTGAATGTGAAGGCAGTACAAGAATATAGATAGTATAGTGATAGTTTTGTGTGGAAGGAATGTCAGTATTGCTTCAAACCTTGTACAAAATAATTTATTCAGTAAATTCATCCTCCTTCTTTTTCACAAATGACTGAACGACAGGAATAAATACATTGATGCGATCCAATATTACAGATAGACAATCCTAAGCTTGGTGTTATTTCCTGCGTATTATTCATGTGGGAGTTTTGTGCTTGTTTGATTTGCACCCCGTCTCATGGCCTGTGTGAATGAGCTGCTTAGAACACCCCGATGGGCAGTGAGTTCTGCCCTGGGAAGCCTGCAGGTGAGACGCGGCCGTAGACACGCGCGGGGCGCAGACACACGGGGCCCCCAAGGCGCCGCCGGGGCCGTGCGGCTGCTCCGCAGCAGAGCACGGGGACAGGAGCACCTGTACGGCGAGGGAAAGGGGGTTTGATTGTCCTGCTAAGCGTAAATGACTTGGACGGTCAAATACTTGCAAAGAGTGTTGAAAGGTCTTCAAAGTGGATATAGAGGAGAAGGGGATGATAGCCTTGAAATATACTTCACAAAAGATGTACTATATAGGATAGGTGAGGTAGAGGGAAAAAGGAAGGTTGCAATGAAAGAAAACAGCAAGTCCTTTCTTCTCTGCAGATAGCTGTGTTCCTTCCCCGATACCATTCCTTTTCAGCAGCTGTTAAAGCTACTCCTGTATACATAATTTTCAAAGAGCTTTAGAAAGTTTCAAGGTGAAAGCTGTTACAAAGGAAAGAAGATTATTATTACTATCATTGTCTCCTTATGTACCTTGTTTGGAATTATCTTCTTGAGTTTTTCCTTCCTTTTCACAGCAATTTTCAATCCAAAACAGCCCATTGCCTTTTCTGCTTAGACTGAGGCAGGACTATGGGCTATCCTGGCTTGGGAAATGCTTGCAGTATGAGATTTACTATGGTACTGGAATGTGCTATAATCAGTGGGGAAAGTCAACAAATTAAGGACTACTTGATTTCCCTTGTAAATTTTACTATCATTTATGTGAGATGTAATTAATGCATTGTTGAAAATCTATGCAGTGGAACAAGTAAAACCTGTATTACTCTGTGCTCTCCATAGGATAAGGGACTCTCAGCTTGGTGCAGAGGTTGTTTACTTTTTTCCCTGTGTTTTGTGTTTTTTTTTTGAGAATCAAAGTGTACTCCTGAGTTTAATAAAAATTCTTCATAGAGTGGAGCTAACCTTACAACAATAATCACTAGTTTATTTTGTGCATGAATACATTTATCAGCATTTTCCACAGAATATCTAAATGTCTTTATAAACAGATGGGTGTATTTAGATCTTACGTTCTTTGGTAGACTGGTCTTCTCCTGAGACACGTTATCACTGTGTTTGCTGCACAGCTGGGTAAACACACGAGTGTCCTGCCAGAGGCTGGAGAAAGGATGCTCGTAGCTAACTGGCCGAGCCTTGCCCCTATGTATTGCTCACCTGGTACATGATTTTCTCTGTGCTTGAGCTGCAGCAAAGCCCTGCCATGCAATTGGGAAGGGTGGAAAGGCAGGGGCTCCTGGTCTTGCCTGTGCAGTGGGAACGGAGATTTCTCCCTCCCTGCACTGGGACTGGCTCGTGCTTGCTGGGAGGCTGAGCTGGCAGCACGTGTGAAAGGGGAGTTTTCAATCCGTGCGAAAGACGTAAGCTGTGAGAGCTGGCAAGAAGGTGAACAGAGAGCGTGCGTGTCCCTGCGCGCACACACGGCCACCTAGGCAATGAGCAGTGCTACGAACGCCGCTTATTCAGAAACTGGTCTTCACATAATGATATCGCAGAATTAGGGGGTTGTGGTTCCTTTGCTTTGCCCTTTTTTTCCTAGGCTTTTCTCTCTAACCACAAAAACTGAAGAGTTATACACATGGAATAATAATAACAACAATAATGAAGTTCCTAAGGCTTAAGTTTCCTGAAAATTGGTGGCTTCATAAAGAAAAGGTTCAAATTATTGACCTCAGTGAGACGGAAACTATGAATTCACCTGGGTAGCTGCTGTTTAACTAATTACGACTTACATATATCTAAACTAGTTTCAGTACCACTTTTTCTTCCTTAGATATTTTGTTAGGCTTAAGAGAGAACCTGGGGTTATTGCAGGACTTTTTAAGGTAGGAATTAGATAAAGGATACAAATATGTAGGAAAACAGTTTTGTTCTGAGATAATCCAGTGGTCACTCAATTCCATATGCTGAGGCATGAATTAAAATAGCCCATAGTGTGATATTCACAGTACAACAGCAGTGGAAGTCAGAAAGAAGATGGAAAAGAGAAACAGAAAAAAGCAAGATAATAGAGGCAAAGATAAAAAAAAAAAAAAAAAGCTGAGAAAAAGAAAGGAAAGGAGGTGGAAAGTAATCCCAGAAAGAAAAAGCTGTCCTATAAAAGGTAATTATATATATAAAAAAAAAAGTATCTGAAATCTTTCAATCAAATAAAACTAAACAAAAATTTGTTTCAGTAATGCAATTACACAGCAGAGGTGGAGCAGAAAAGTTCTGGCTGCTTACAATTTATCCTCTGCTCTGGATACAGCGAGAAATCCCTTCAAAGGATTGCCTTAATTCATTGATGGCACATGTGCATTTTGCCATTGTGTGCTCCAGACTGTATCAGTAACTGTGCACTTCAGTAAAAATATGTCTTCAGAGAATTACTCAGTCCCCTGCATCTCCTTCCTCACAGGGCTTTATTTCCTTCCTAGCTCTCCTCCTATTTTATTTGGCAGTTTATGAACTGCTAGGGAGATGCTGCCTGGGCTGTTTCCTCCCTGTAGTTCAGCCTTCCTAATTGAAACTGCATGGACAAATGTAGGTGAGCAGATTGGAGTCATCTGCACTTATATTTGACTGTACTTATATAAAGACTTAATATTGCTTCAGTCAAAAGCAGGGGAGGCTTTGGTGCTAAAATTCATAGGGGAAAAACTGAATCCTTTCCTACGCCTTAGACATCCTGTCCAAGAGCTCAAGTCTGCAACAGCACAAAAAACCAGCCTGGCACATGGATTTTTTGTAGTCATTCCTAAAGCCGACTCATCAGGTAAACTTCCATATCCCTGTAGCAGTCTGGATTTGCACTAGAAGTCTGTTTTAATTTTTATGGGCTGAACAAACATTAAGAATCAAAGCCAATAATATTATCCATTAAATATTAAAATAAGATTGAAGGATTCTTAAGCAGAAATCTTTACCTATTTATTAGAGTCTTAAAAGTCTTTGCACCTTTTGTAAAAACTGCAGAGGCAAGAACAGAAAGGCCATTAAAAATGCTTGAAACTTGTTTTGGCCACAGGTGTTAGACATCTAGCCACTTAATTAACATAGGTGAGTTAAATTGAGAACAGCTGTCCCTAATGTGGACATCAGCTTGAAGTTTGCTGCTTATATTTGAAGTGGTAGGAAGATTGCTTCTCTCCACAAACTTTGTTTTACTTTTATTCTTCGTCCAGTATGGGAACAGCATTGCCACTGCTTGAAAGGCAAGTAGTAAATAAAGCCTTCCCTTTGAAACTGTCTTTGCTTTTACCTCAATAGAAGAGAGTTTGGCAGTCTTTTAGATATTATTAAGGATAATAATAGTTCATCCTTTCTGAGGAGAAAGATAAATTTAATTGAGAAGGGCTGAAGCTGTTTTTGCTGCCCTTGTTAGTGTCCAGTTCTTTCCTTGAAGACAAGCAAGTGCAAACAGACAAAAGTGTAAACAAAGGAGCAGCATGGATGGAAAAGGGAAAATGCATTTTCCAGCTTCTAATTGCAGCCTTCCCCTTGGTAAAGGGCAACAATGCACATGGTCTTTTGTCCACTGAAAATGTGAAAAACTGTGCCAGCATGGGGTTTAGCTGCCTCTGTGCTCGCAGCGCTGCTTCGCCTCAGTGATAATGCAAAGGAGCCATCGGTGCGATATGAGGAGCTCTGCTGGCTAAGCCTGCTCTCCCCTTAATAAAAGGTGATGGAAGCCAATGATGAAGAAAAAAGTGAAGTAAGGAAAGGAAAAGAGAGGCTGAATACTGAAAATAGTGACATTGGTTGTGCTCTCAGTTATCTCTGACTCAGTTCGGAGCATCTTATTGGACCACCCAACCTTGTTCTGGTGCACCTGGGAGGACCAGCTGGGGTAGATGGGTAGATTGCAAACATGGGTAGAACAGAGGCTAAATGGGAGAGAGAAATGTCTTTCAGATGGGTTTGGGAGAACATGATATAACAGTCTATGTGGAAGATCACTTAACTGGAAATGGAGTGGTGAAAGGAAGACCATAAACCAGGGTAACTGTAAGGAAAGGACAAACCTCATAGAGATGGAAGGAGATGCTGTGCAGGATAAAAATGAGAGGGGGAAAAAAGAAAAAATGGCAGAGGCTATCATGGAGCCACAGCGAGCGCTGGAATTTGAGGTCGATGCAGTCCTGCTCTTGGAATCGCATCGTTTCCTGACCATACAGACCCTGGAGACCTGCACATCAAAGAGAAAAATCTGAAAGTCATGAGGTGTCTTAGTAGTATTTTATGAACACTGTTAGTGATCCAGACTTCTGAAATTTGGGAGCTGGAGTTGATTGCGGTGAGTGCGGATTATTTGTAAACATTTCTGCTGAACGTTTTGTATATGTTAAATGCTGGTAAAACAGAGCTGTAGCTGTGCTGTGAGGCACTGATACCACAGTTTATTGTGGCCTGTATTCCAGATGTCAGTGTGACTGGAAACTTGCTCTTATAACAGGCAGAAGATACCAGCAAGCAAGCTTAGCTGTTAAAAAAAAAAACAGCTAAGGTTAATCAAAAAATTTTCTCCTCCTTCCTCCCCCTTTCTTTATTTTTATATAAATGCCACTTCTTATAAATCATTTGTCACTTTAATTATTATGTCGGATACCTTTCTGGTTATGGTGCTAGATATTTGGAGTGTGTGGTTGCTAAGATTAATTCATACTGACACTGGCTACTGCAGGCTCCTTTTTTTTTTTTTTTTTCTCTTCCTCTCTCACAGCTAATGGGAAAACAAGAAAAAGAGAAATCCTTTTAGTTACTCAGTCTCTAGATACAGAACACTAATACATTTTACCTGAAAGTACTAGTGTTGCCGCAAGAGATCTTTGACTCTTTTAGGCACAATTTTTCCTCCTTTTAGGAATACGTCTCTACTGGATTATTATTATTATTATTTTCCTTGGGAGATGCATGTGAGTGTTTTTGGAGGGATGTTCCTGCTTGCCAACTCTGTTGTCCCCTGTAGCGGTTATATCTCATTTCAGAACAGCAGGTCTTAGAGCACATAGACAGTTAACCTTTAAAGAGAGTGAGGTCTTATATTAGAGCTGTGATTAGGTAAAACTTGTTTTGAGTTTTACTTTGCATTCAAAAATCTATTATCTTTGAAAGGTATTTTGGAACATGTTTAGGCTCTCTTTCCTGTCTAAAAGGGCTGTCTTTTGGTTTAGAAAGCAAGGAGCTTTCTACTGAGAGATGTGATAAAGCTGGTGTTTTGTGGTTCATTTGCTAAAAAGATCTAGTTTTGGAAACTACCGATGTATTCAAGATGTTCTCTCTGGTTGTGCTATTTGTGTTACTAGCAGTAACACAGGTATAGTTTAGTAGATGCCCAGAGCTTCCATTGTCTGTATGAGATTTACTCTAAAATCAAAGCAGGAGTGCCATTTTTCTTCTTGGTAGCACTGTTAGGAAACATGGGAATTTCTTACTAAGGAGTATAATAAAATGGAGTGGAAAAAGAATAATGTCGGAGAGAGTTTAAGGAATTACGTGCAGGAAAAAGTGTGCTCCTTGCATGGCTTCTCCTGGGCTCCATCAAGTCTTGCTGCAGCTCTGCTGTCATGCAGAAATCTCTCACATCCCTTCAGCTGCAAACAAGCCAAAGTCCAAAGCTTCAGTGAGCTTCACAAAGCATCTTTAAATCTGTGCAGATTTAAAAAGATAGGTGAAAAAGTGCACTATTCAACAAGAAGTGGGGGGGAAGGTAGTTTTTAGAAAACCTTGAGAATCTGCAGAGGTCTTTAGCACTCTGTCTGGGCAGTGCAAGTCCCTAAAGCTGCTCTTGCAGAGTGAGGGCTGGCGCTCCGCTCCTGTGAGGAGCGGGCAGAAGCGGCGGCCGCTCTGTGGGTCTCCTGGCAGGATGTGACACTCCAGCTCAGCAGGGCTGAGCATAAGCAGCCGTGATAATACGCTCCCCTTAACGGATATCGGCCACTCGTGTTTTTCCCCAGAGAATCTCTCCTTCACGTCTATGTCTCTGCACTCCTTGCAGGCTAGGATGCTGTACCTAGGTCTCTTATGATGCTACACAACTATATGAATTAGCATTTATATAAATAATATAATCTTCCTTGAGAAAGCAAGTTATTTTAAAACAGGAAGAACTTTTGTTTGTCGATTGGCACGATACCTGTGAATAAAACAAGTGCTGGAAATGGACAAAATACAATGGGGCAGAGCGGCCCTGACAAATGACAAAGTTTCCTTTGATTATAAACAGGGAAAAGCAAACGGCCTCCTGGAGCGAAGTCCCAAAACGGGTCCTCCCTCAGTACCCAAGGCAGATCTCAACACAGACCATTTCCAGCTGACTGCAGATGGTTATACATAAATGCCCCTGGCAGTGGAGATGGCAGTAGCATAAGCGATATTTGGGAAATAAAACAAACTGGTTTGTGATTTCCATGTGAAGGTTCCTGTAGCAGTGTGTTCAGTGAGGGTTCAGCTATGTGGGCAGTCACTTTGTGCAGAGAGGACCGAGGGCTGTCAGGCCATACCAGCCTCTTCCCTGCTGCCCTTGCTGGCGCCTGTGTGTGCTACCAGGTGTGGGAAGCAGCTGGTGGGCCCGTGACCTCCAGAGCCCTGGGAGCTCCCTGGAACATGTCTCAAAGGATGGGTGAGCGAACGGAGCTGGCAGAGCTGGGTACACCCAGCAAGACGAAACACAGGTTGCAATTCCTGTATTTTCAGGTTGGCCCCGATGAGCCAGCCAAGCGCTGGTCGTGCCCCCTCCATCTGCTGTTTCCCGTGGGGTGGAGAGGCCTGGTGCTTCTCCGCAAGCTGGGCATGGTGCCAGCAGGTCTTACAGGGCTCCTCCAGCGCGGGCTCCTTCACGTCCCCGCGGCCCCGGCACGGGGCAAGGAGCTTTTGCCTCGGTCGCACTCGTGCTATGGAGGGCAATGTGTTTCCCCCCAGCTTCTGGGTCTGTCTCCTCCTGAGCGAGGCCTGTGTCCGCCCCAGACTGGGCAGCCTCTCCTAGCAGCCGCCGCGGTGTCATCCAGCCTCCCCCAAACAATTTGTCTGTTGGTGACATATGACCCCTCCATGGCCTGAGAGAAGCAGCAGCTTCATCCCTCATGCTGTCCCTGGTGACCTGTGACTGCTCTGCTGATTCATCACAATATATAATATGAGACAATTGTTTCCATGCTTAAGCCAGTAATTAGCTTTTTTTTTTTTTTTTTTTTTTTTTTTTTTTTTTTTGCTATAAATCTGAGTTTGATTTTCAGTTTAAACTTCGCTACTCGACTAAGACATTTCTCATGTACTGTCCTCTGCTGCGGGCTAACTTGTATTTATTTTTTTAAGAGTGGATGGTGAGATAAATTAATGGGACAAGGTGTTTTTGAGACATGTCAGTCTTAAAAAATGCAGTGTTTTACATTGTTTGAATATTATTTGATTTACTACTTTATTTACAACATAGCAGTTGAAAAACAAACTGACCCAGCAGCCCAGAGATTATTTTTCATGTAGCTGTGAAAAGATGGGTGCCTCCTGCTGTGCTGGGCAAGACTATCTGGCCGTTTTGTGAGCTGCTCAATCTGAAGTTGATAACCAGAAGATGGGTGTGCAGAGCAGGTAACCAGTTAGCACTAGGACTTGGGAGAAAGGAGGAGTTGCAGGAGTCTGGAAGGAAGGGAGGACCAAGGATGGCATTTGCAGAATCCTTATTTAAGTCCCTCTGAAGTCTCAGCCAGATGATTCTTGGATTATAACGGCTGTCAGTCTTACCTGCCCTAACATGATAATTTACTGGGAGTAAAACTTTTATTAGTGTGTTGTTTGTATCATTGGTCAAATACAATGGTTCAGAATTACTTGTCCGAAGCTTTATGTAGCTGAACTCCAATCATAAAGATCTCCTGCTGACCAGGTAAACCAGCTCTGATGGGCCTCCCACGTCTTTGATGTTGCAGATGATATTGTGTAACTTGGTGGAGAGCTGTGGGAATGGATTTGGGTGGAAACCTTCGAAGAGTGGACAGTTGGCTTGATCTGCTTACTGGGTGATGTGACTGCACAGGCGTAAGATCTTCAGAAAATGTCTTGAGGATATGTTGTCTCACGCTGCTCCAGTAAAGCCTAGGGAGGTGCTAGGATGTCGGTTGGTCTCCCTCTCGTTGGAGGGTGGAAAGGGGAGAATCGAGCTCACCTGAATGTTCCCTAGGTGGTGATTTGGCCAGAACTAGCAGCAATTTCTGCTAGTGGTTTTTTTAGATTGAGCTTCACAGATTCTCTCAGCATGACATGGGGCCTGGAAGTGGGAGGTGAACTGTCATGGAAAGCAGGAGCTGTGTGCTGCCTTTCTCCCTGCAGACAGTGACAAGAGCTGGCGCTCGGGCTCGTGGCCTCGCTGACCCCCTGGCAGCAGTAGGACCTGGGAGATGTGTGACCGCTCGCAGACAAGGGATGCTGATCGGGCAGTGCTCAAACACCTCTCCCCAAGGTGTCTGGCTACAGCTCGGGATGGCAGGGGAGCGGAGGCGGAGAGGTCAGCGTTCCCTGACGGGCATGATGCTGAGCCGAGCTGACGCTTGCAAAAACCCTTGATGCCCTCAAAACTGGTGCATAAACAACCTGTTCAGGAGGGACTGGCCAAGGCTGCACGCTCAAAGGAGGGTGGCCTGAGGTAGAACTACTTTCTGGCAACATCTGGGATCAGTGGCATGCAGAGATCTGGAGGCATTTATAAGCAAATTCCATTATTATTATTATTTTATCAGGCTGGGGGGTTAGGTGGCTTTTTTCTGCAAAAACAAAAAAGGAAAGCGGGGGGGGAGGTGAATTTGATTGGTCTATCGTGAAGATCATCACTTAAATTTTGCCTGGTATGTGTTATCTTGAAAACCGATTTATGTTAATACAATAGAACCTCTTTGGGAACTTTTGTTCCTTTGTTAGAGTGCTGGAGAAAGCCATGTTAACACTTCTGGGAGCAAATGTGAAGGATGAAGCAGAAAATACTTGGCTACAAAACCTGTTTCAAAGCACAGCATGGCACTCCATATCATACATCCAGATTCGCTGTTGATGTATATAGAGAAGGTGATGACACTCCCTCTTTGAAGGGAAACCAGATATTTTTTCAGGCTGGTAAAAGAATAAGGAAAGCCTGAGGAAAGGCATAAATGCTAGTGGCTGTGAATGCCACATTTTAAGATGGTATCTAAATCTTTCTTTCCATTTGCTTTGGTCATACTGCTAGAGAGAAGAGTTAAGTTGCTGCAGATTTTTGGTAATCTTTTGTTGTCTATGGTACTGCCTTTGGTTGGTGGGCTGCAGCATGAGGTGTACAGACTAACTTCTGATTCTGGAGCCCCCTGCTATCCCCACTTGTTCCTGAGTGATTTTGTTGGTTTTAGTTGCGCACTGTGGTGATGGCTAGCACAGGCTGCAGCCCTCTTGCTTTCTGGCTTTCTTTTTTATTTTTTTTTTCCTCTTCTCTCTCTAAGGCAGAATGGGAGACAGCTTGTAGGCATCTTCCCAACTTATCTTTTAAATCAGCTGTTTCCAGCTTTTGCGGTTGATTTTTACTTTTTGATCTCAAAACCCAGCATTTTGTGAATCTTTCTTCACTACTTTCACAAGTTTCTGTTAGAGTTGCTACCTTTTGTTCAAGAATCTCAAGTTTAAAAAAAAAAAAAAAAAAGTGACAATTTTTCCATGGATAGTTTTGCCATGGCAATGTTATACCCCTTTCAGCTGCCAGAACTAGCTTCTCATTACCTTCACCTACGTTGCAAATATGTTTATTTTATTTCATGGTCGATAATAAGATGCTTCTCTATATTGCCTTGTCAGGCTACTTTGGTAAAATGAGTACTTTCCCTCAAGTTTTCACTATAAACTTTTTTGATGTAGAAGCACTTGACTGTTCTTATGCACTGGTATGTGCACTCACAAGGTAGTTGGATCTGTCATTCTATCCATTCTGGCCATTCGAATCTAGTCAAATGGTTTGATTCTCCGAAACACAAAGGAGTTGTCCCACGCTGTCAACCTACAGCCAGATATTCAGATTAATCTCAGTTTGTCAAGGACAAGCAGAGCAGCGAAATGAGACATTTCTAATCACAAATGCTTTGGTATGACCACAAGCTGACTTATGACTTAGACTTTTTTCTAAATGCTTTCTTTGCAGCAACGCTTCGTTTTGGGGCAACATTTTATTTCAGTTAGCTGTGCTGATCGGTATCTGGGCTCTCCTGTTTCATGTAATAAGACTTCACACAAGGAACAGCTACTTAATAGGAGGAAAGGAAGGAGAATAGCTTCTGTTCCCATGAACTGGGCCGTTCTCTGTTTAACAAAAAATTGTGTTCAGTTTTAAAAACATGATAATTTATAATCATGAAACTGATGTGAAAAGCTTATTGGGTATTAGGTGGCTCATGTTCATTGCTGCCATTGTGCTGTGTAGCTTGTGAATCCAAGCAAGCTTTTGTCTCTTCTGCCTGGCTCATTATTTACAGACTGGCATATCAAGAGAATGTGCTTATGCTCATGCAAAGTATTAAGAAATCCACACTTCAAACTGTTTCCATTTGAGATTTCAAAAATAGCACCCAGTTCTTAATTTTTCTGTTTCTGCAGTGTGTGTTGCAACATTAAATAAGGATTTCTGAGACAAACACAACAGAGCTGCTCCTTCTAGAAACAGTTGATGAAAAGTATTGCTCAGTTCTTAATTAGATTTACTTTTGATTATATCTTGTGTGCAAGACATTTGTTTATGGAAGGAGTGGTTTTCAACGTAAGATACTTGTCAGGAAATATTTTGTCGTGTGTGATCAAGACTTTCCTCTTGGAGGCTATGGTTACAAAAGAGTTAACCTGCATCTGAAATACAGCATACATTTTATTTAATAGAGATAAAAGTATATATTGGTGGCGTCTGCTGCATTCCTTGACTCTGCTGCGGCAGAAATCTAAAAGAATCCCAGCAAGTTAGCGAGCCATGAACCCGTCTCCCTCCCCTCTCCATGCTCATACTGTCAATCCTTAATCAAGCTGTGCTTCTTCAAGTGTTTGCCCATTTGATATTCTAGGACTTTCTCCCGACTTTATATCAAGCTAACTGGTCTATGGTTTCCTGTTATGTCTCCAGGCACTTTTAAAATAACTTTGTTATGTTAGCCACTTTCCAGTCCCCAGGGGTCTCTTCTAAACTAAATGAACTTGT